>NW_020838004.1:7549082-7604711 GCF_003676395.1 Aethalodelphis obliquidens | reverse complement strand
TTTCTTTCCACTTCAATGAATTCTTCCTTTCTACTTTTTCTCCTTTTTATTCTGAGCCATGTGGATGAAAGGCTCTTGGTGCTACAGCCAGGAGTCAGTGCTGTGCCTCTTAGGTGGGTGAACCAACTTCAGGACACTGATCCACAAGAGACCTCCCAGCTCCACATAATATCAAATGGCGAAAACCTCCCAGAGATCTCCATCTCAACAACAGCACCCAGCTTCACTCAACGACCAGCAAGCTACAGTGCTGGACATCCTATGCCAAACAACTAGCAAGACAGGAACACAAACCCACCCATTAGCAGAGAGGCTGCCAAAAATCATAATAAGTCGACAGACACCCCAAAACACACCACCAGACGTGGATCTGCCCACCAGAAAGACAAGATCCAACCTCATCCACCAGAACGCAAGCAATAGTCTCCTCCACCAGGAAGGCTACACAACCCACTGAACCAACCTCAGCCACTGGGGACAGACACCAAAAACATCAGGAACTATGAACCTGCAGCCTGCAAAAAGGAGACCCCAAACACAGTAAGATAAGAAAATGAGAAGACAGAAAAACACACAGCAGATGAAGGAGCAAGATAAAAACCCACCAGACCTAACAAATGAAGAGGAAATATGCAGTCTACCTGAAAATGAATTCAGAATAATGATAGTAAAGATGATCCAAAATCTTGAAAATAGAATAGACAAAATGCAAGAAACATTTAAAAAGGACCTAGAAGAACTAAAGATGAAACAAACAATGATGAACAACACAATAAATGAAATGAAAAATACTCTAGAAGGGATCAATAGCAGAATAACTGAGACAGAAGATCGGATAAGTGACCAGGAAGATAAAATAGTGGAAATAACTACTGCAGAGAAGAATAATGAAAGAAGAATGAAAAGAACTGAGGACAGTCTCAGAGTCCTCTGGGACAACATTAAACGCACCAACATTCGAATTATAGGGGTTCCAGAAGAAGAGAAAAAGAAAGGGAAAGAGAAAATATTTGAAGAGATTATAGTTGAAAACTTCCCTAATATGGGAAAGGAAATAGATAATCAAGCCCAGGAAGCACAGAGTGTCCCAAACAGGATAAATCCAAGGAGAAATGTGCCAAGACACATATTAATCAAACTGTCAAAAATTAAATACAAAGAAAACATATTAAAAGCAACAAGGGAAAAACAACAAATAACACAAAAGGGAATCCCCATAAGGTTAACAGCTGAACTTTCAGCAGAATCTCTGCAAGCCAGAAGGGACTGGCAGGACATATTTAAAGTGATGAAGGAGAAAAACCTGCAACCAAGATTACTCTACCCATCAAGGATCTCATTCAGATTTGATGGAGAAATTAAAACCTTTACAGACAAGCAAAAGTTGAGAGAGTTCAGCATCACCAAACCAGCTCCACAACAATTGCTAAAGGAACTTCTCTAGGCAGGAAACACAAGAGAAGGAAAAGACCTACAATAACGAACCCAAAACAATTTAGAAAATGGGAATAGGAACATACATATCGATAATTACCTTAAATGTAAATGGATTAAATGCTCACACCAAAAGACACAGATTGACTGAATGGATACAAAAACAAGACCCATATATTTGCTGTCTACAAGAGACCCACTTCAGACCTAGAGACACATACAGACTGAAAGTAAGGGGATAGAAAAAGATATTTCATGCAAATGGAAACCAAAAGAAAGCTGGAGTAGCAATTCTCATATCAGACAAAATAGACTTTAAAATAAGGACTATTAGAAGAGACAAAGAAGGACACTACATAATGATCAAGGGATCCATCCAAGAAGAAGATATAACAATTGTAAATATTTATGCACCCAACATAGGAGCACCTCAATACATAAGGCAAATCCTAACAGCCATAAAAGGGGAAATCAACAGTAACACATTCATAGTAGGGGACTTTAACACCTCACTTTCACCCATGGATAGATCATCCAAAATGAAAATAAATAAGGAAACACAAGCTTTAAATGATACATTAAACAAGATGAACTTAATTGATATTTATAGGACACTCCATCCAGAAACAACAGAATACACATTTTTCTCAAGTGCTCATGCAACATTCTCCAGGATAGATCATCTCTTGGGTCACAAATCAAGCCTTGGTAAATTTAAGAAAATTGAAATTGTATCAAGTATCTTTTCCGACTACAACGCCATGAGACTAGATATCAATTACAGGAAAAGATCTGTAAAAAATACAAACACATGGAGGCTAAACAATACACTACTTAATAATGAAGTGATCACTGAAGAAATCAAAGAGGAAATTAAAAAACACCTAGAAACAAATGACAATGGAGACACAACAACCCAAAACCTATGGGATGCAGCAAAAGCAGTTCTAAGGGAGAAGTTCATAGCAATACAAGCCCACCTTAAGAAGCAGGAAACATCTCGAATAAACAACCTAACCTTGCACCTAAACCAATTAGAGAAAGAAGAACAAAAAATACCCAAAGTTAGCAGAAGGACAGAAATCATAAAAATTAGATCAGAAATAAATGAAAAATAAATGAATGAAATGATAGCAAAGATAATAAACCTAAAAGCTGGCTCTTTGAGAAAATAAACAAAATTGATAAACCACTAGCCAGACTCATCAAGAAAAAAAGGGAGAAGACTCAAATCAATAGAATAAGAAATGAAAAAGGAGAAGTAACAACTGACACTGCAGAAATACAAAAGATCATGAGAGGTTACTACAAGCAACTCTAAGCCAATAAAATGGACAACCTGGAAGAAATGGACAAATTCTTAGAAATGCACAACCTGCCAAGATTGAGTCAGGAAGAAATAGAGAATATGAACAGACCAATCACAAGCACTGAAATTGAAATTGTGATTAAAAATATTCCAACAAACAAAAGCTCAGGACCAGAGGGCTTCACAGGCGAATTCTATCAAACATTTAGAGAAGAGCTAACACCTATCCTTCTCAAACCCTCCAAAATATAGCAGAGGGAGGAACACTCCCAAACTCTTTCTACAAGGCCACCATCACCTTGATACCAAAACCAGACAAGGATGTCACAAAGAAAGAAAACTACAGGCCAATATCACTGATGAACATAATGCAAAAATGTTCAACAAAATACTAGCAAGCAGAATCCAACAGCACATTAAAAGGATCATACACCATGATCAAGTGGAGCTTATTCCAGGAATGCAAGGATTCTTCAATATATGCAAATCAATCAATGTGATAAACCATATTAACAAATTGAAGGAGAGAAACCATATGATCATTTCAATAGATGCAGAGGAAGCTTTTGACAAAATTCAACACCCATTTATGATAAAAACCCTGCAGAAAGTAGGCATAGAGGGAACTTTCCTCAACTTAATAAAGGCCATATATGAGAAACTGACAGCCAACATCATCCTCAATGGTGAAAAACTGAAAGCATTTCCACTAAGATCAGGAACAAGACAAGGTTGCCCACTCCCACCACTCTTATTCAACATAGTTTTTGAAGTTTTAGCCACAGCAATCAGAGAAGAAAAGGAAATAAAAGGAATCCAAACTGGAAAAGAAGAAGTAAAGCTGTCACTGTTTGCAGATGACACGATACTATACACAGAGAATCCTAAAGATGCTACCAGAAAACTACTAGAGCTAATCAATGTATTTGGTAAAGTAGCAGAATACAAAATTAATGCACAGAAATCTCTGATATTCCTATACACTAATGATGAAAAATCTGAAAGTGAAATTAAGAAAACACTCCCATTTACCACTGCAACAAAAATAATAAAATATCTAGGAATCATTAGAAAAATGCAAATGAAAACTACAATGAGATATCATCTCACACCAGTCTGAATGCCCATTATCAAAAAATCTAGAAACAATAAATGCTGGAGAGGGTGTGGAGAAAAGAGAACCTTCTTGCATTGTTGGTGGGAATGTAAATTGATACAGCCACTGTGGAGAACAGTATGGAGGTTCCTTGAAAAACTACAAATAGAACTACCATATGACCCAGCAATCCCACTACTGGGCATATACCCTGAGAAAACCATAATTCAAAAAGAGTCATGTACCAAAATGTTCATTGCAGCTCTATTTAAAATAGCCCGGATGGAAACAACCTAAGTGTCCATCATTGGATGAATGGATAAAGAAGATGTGGCACATATATACAATGGAATATTACTCAGCCAGGAAAATAAATGAAATTGAGCTATTTGCAATGAGGTGGATAGACCTAGAGTCTGTCGTACAGAGTGAAGTAAGTCAGAAAGAGAGAGACATATACCATATGCTAACACATATATATGGAATTTAAGAAAAAAAAATATCATGAAGAACCTAGGGGTAAGACAGGAATAAAGACACAGACCTACTAGAGAATGGACTTGAGGATATGGGGAGGGGGAAGGGTAAGCTGTGACAAAGCGAGAGAGAGGCATGGATATATATACACTACCAAACTTAAGGTAGATAGCTAGTGGGAAGCAGCCGCATAGCACAGGGAGATCAGCTCGGTGCTTTGTGACCACCTGGAGGGGTGGGATAGGGAGCGTGGGGGGGAGGGAGATGCAAGAGGGAAGAGATATGGAACATATGTGTATGTGTAACTGATTCATTTTGTTGTAAAGCAGAAACTAACACACCATTGTAAAGCAATTATACTCCAATAAAAACAAAACAAAACAACAACAAAAATAAAATAAAAAGATTGCTTTGGCTATTTGCAGTGTTTTGTGTTTTCATGCAAATTGTAAATTTTGTTGTTCTAGTTCTATGAAAAATGTCATTGGTAATTTGATAGGGATTGCATTGAATCTGTATTGCTTTGGGTAGTATAGTCATTTTCACAATGTTGATTCTTCTAATCCAAGCACATGGTATATCTTTCCACCTGTTTGTATCATCTTTGATTTCTTTCATCAGTGTCTTATAGTTTTCTGTATATAGGTCTTTTGCTTCCTTAGGTAGGTGTATTCCTAAGTATTTTATTCTTTTTGCTTCAGTGATAAATGGGAGTGTTTCCTTAATTTCTTTTTCTAAATTTTTTTGTTTTTAGTGTATAAAAATGCAAGAGATTTCTGTGCATTAATTTTTTATCCTGTTACTTTATGAAATTCATTGATTAGTTCTAGTACAGTGAAATAACTGTTTCTTTTTTAGTTGTGGTATTTTAAATTTGTTAAATGCCAATTCCTTTTTATTAATTAGATATGAGAGAGTCATAAATGCTTTTGTTTTAAAGTTTTTGTATGTTTTTGTGATAGAATATTGAAAAAAATGGCTGCAGTAATGTGTCTTATCTCTGTATACAGGCCAGTTTGCAATGTGACTTTTGAGCCCCTTCCATCAAGAGGAAGAGTTTAATTCTCCGTCACTTGAAT
Organism: Aethalodelphis obliquidens; assembly: GCF_003676395.1. Taxonomy (NCBI): domain Eukaryota; kingdom Metazoa; phylum Chordata; class Mammalia; order Artiodactyla; family Delphinidae; genus Aethalodelphis; species Aethalodelphis obliquidens. Next base: position 7,599,316 of record NW_020838004.1, on the reverse strand, counting down.
CTAGGCTTAGCCATGTGACTTGCTTTGGCCAATGGAACATTAAAGAATAGGGGGTAAACAAAGACCAGGAAAGTGCTTGTGCTTTCAACTTGCCCTCTCTTGTGGTAGATATCCTATGACACCATATAAACAAGCTTAGGATAGCTTCCTAAAGGATGAGACCATATGGATAGAGGTCCCAGCTATCTTTACTAACATGACTTCTTACTCACTCCAGCTAGGGCCACAGATCTGTGAATGATATCATCCTAGATCTTCTACCACTAGCCAAGACAGACCAGAGAACCATACAAGCACACTATAGAATTATGATGAAAAAAAAAAATTTTTTTTTTTTTTGCTTTAAGCCACTCAGCTTTGAAGTGGTTTATTACACAGCAAAAGTTAATTGATAGAGATGTTTATACTTTGTAATTTTTTTTAAATTAAATCTTCATTTTTATTAGAATTTTGTTTTGTTTCCCTGTGCTAGAAATTTTTGTGTAATTACTTTATTATACTCTAGTAACTCATTTTCAATTTTTTTATCTCCTCTCTCCAAATATCACTTTGATTCTTCACGGATATTCCCTTTTAAAGTATAAGCTACCTTTAGTGGATGGATCTATGTAAGTTTTCCTTTCACCAAACATGCCCAGCTTTGAATAGCAAATATATAATATTTATTTAAGGAGCAATCTGTCATGTTTGGATCTTTTCATTGGGATTAGTTTTGTTTATTACAGCATTCAATGCTTTCTATATTTTAACAATTTATTGTTAACTACATTTCTAATTATCCTAATCCCTTTTGGGTGATGTTGACTCTTTTTGTGACAGGAAATTATGAGAGCAGTCAATAAAATATGCTGCCACTACTATTACCAAATTGAGTCAAATTATTATAAAAGACCTCTTAGGGAGGATGAGCTTGATTCTCTTCCAGACTGAGGGCTGCTTCTCATGCAATAGCGGCCAGCTGGCAGAGTACATGAAGCAAAACGCATTTCCCCAAACTCTTATTTTTCCTCATATGGCAGGATTCTTGCTAACACTGGGCTTGACAGGTAAAGAATTGTGGACTAAGTAAGGCTGAGATGTAGTTGAGAAGAGGGCTCAGAGGAGCCTGACTAAAGTTTGGTCAAGCAAGGAGTCCTTGTTATTATGTCAGTAAAATTAAGAGAGACACTGTAACTGGGAAATTGGCAGTGATACCTATAAATGTCTGTCTTTGGTGGACACTAAGCTCTATTTTATTGAACTATAATTGGGTCTTTTGCTCATCTCAAGTTTAAGAAGGCAAGAATGTGAACCCTCTGCTGCCTCTTAACTTTCCTTTTAATTTGGTCTATTTTCTCTTAATGTTTATCCTAAATTTACTGACATAACAAGTTTTATTTCTACAAGTTAAATTTGATACATTTTCCTCCTCCAGTGTAGATGCTTTCTCTTCTGATCAATATTACCTAATATGTGTCTGGAAATTTTTGTAAATTTATCCAATTAAGATCTTTATGTTTGTATTAACTACATATTGATGCATAACAAATTACCTTAAAGCTTGTCAATTTAAAACAGCAAACATTTATTATCTCACAGTTTCTGGGTGTTAGGATTTCGGACGTGGTTTAGCTGGATGTCTCCTGGTCAGTCTTTCATAAGGGTCTAATCAAGATGTCAATGGAGTTAGTTCTCTCTCTTATGAGGGAAAACCAATTTCCAAGATCACTAACACGATTGTCAACAGGCATCAGACCTCAGCTGACTGTTAGCAAGAGACCTCTCTCTGTTCCTTGCCATATGGTTCTCACCGTGGGCTATTCACAAACTGGCAGGTTTTTTCCCTATTGAAAGGAATCTAAGAGAGAGAAAATGATATAGGGCATGCAAGACAAAGCCATACTTTCTTTTTATCTATCCTCCAAAGTGACATCTTATTACTTTACCATATTCACTTCATTAGAAACACATCACTAGTTTCAGACCACAAACAAAGGAAAGGTATTAAAATATCTATACTATTAATCTATTATTATGTAACCAATTACCCTGAAATTTACAGCAGACATGTATGGTGTCACAGCTACTGTGCATAGGAACCCAGGCACAGCTTATTTGCATTTCTCTGCCTGAAATCCTCTCACAAGGTTGCAATCAAGATGTTGGCAGTGTCTGTATTTTCATCTGAAGGACTGACTTGGAGAGAATTATGGTCCAAGATGAGTCACATGGTTGTCAGTAGGCTTCAGTCCTTTTTTGGTCCATTGGATGGAGGGTTTTTAGTGTCTAAATTGCTGTTAGGCAGAGTCCTTCCCTCAGCTCCTTGCCATGTTCACCTCTCCATCAGTCAACTCACAAATGGAAGCTTACATCCTTAGAGCAGTCATAAGAAAGAGCAAGATGAATTTTACCTTTTATTTTTTTAATACTCTAATCCCAGAAGAGATACCCCATCACTTTTACCATGTTTTATTTGTGAGAAGTGAGTCAATAGGCCCAGCTCACATTCAAAGTGAGGAGATTACACAAGGGTATGGATGCAGGAATGAGGGATCCTAGGAGCTATTTTAGAAGCTGCCTGACCCAGTGCTATTATCTTAACTGATTTATACGAACCTTTTTATTTAAAGTATTACTTAGTTGTAATATTTGCTGCAAACATCTCCCATAATTTTAGTTGTCATTTTAATTAGTTTGACATATACACATATTAACTGTATGTTATCTTATGAAGTTTAACTTTTTCTCTGCAATGACTTCCATTGTCTTTAAACTTGCCAAGTCACCTGAAAAATATGGTGAAATTTTACTTAGATTCTGTCCCTCTGTTTTTTCTTTTCTCATTTCTGTCTCTTTATACTTATTTTCCTTTTCCTTTGTAATAGCTGAATAATATCAATTTGGAGGGACTTGTCTGAAATTTTTAGCCAGTCAACCCAATTTCTGCTATTTTTAATGAAAGAAATTTTCCTTTACCTCATAATTTATGCATCTTTCTTTGTTGTAACTCAATATCTTACATATCAGATTCTATTTATTTTTACTTCTCATGTTTTAAACTGTGATATCTGCTGTTGAGTAATATACTTCTCATGTTAGAATTGTTATTATTAAATTGGCTTACATCACTGCTTCTAGCATGTTGATTTATTTCCTTTCCTATGATACTGCAATCCCCTTTTAACCTTCTTCCTGTCTTTCCTCCCTTTAACTCAACATCAGTCTCCCTTTTTTCTATACACATCCTTCTTTCCTTTTTGGTTCTTGAGATTTTGTAAGTCCTATGTTACCCTCCTCTCCTGTATTCCAAATTTTCTATTAATTTGGATTGTTTTAGACTTAGAGTTATACTGTTCTCATTATCTTTGTATTTTCCCCATCTCTATTCATTTCCTTAGGTAATTATTAACTATTTTCTATAGCCCTTAGATGAATATGTATTCTCTATGTCAAGTATTTCTTTGTTCCACAAAGGACATGTTTACCATAATGTATATTATAGAACAGATTGTCAATCCCTAGCAACTATATCTAATTTAATTTTCCTGGTAGCTAATGAGGTAGCATTTATATCTCTATCTCTATCTACCTATCTATCTATCTATCAATCTAGATATGGATATATATTTTCAGACTCTTCTATGTTTAAGGGTATAAGACAAGTGTCCTAGAACTATATTTCATTTATTTTGTAAATAGTAAAATGAGTGGCCTCTTTTCACTGCATACTTTAATGGCAGAGGTATATGTTTCCCTGAGAGAAGTTTAATGGAATGTCCTATTACCCCTTATAGATACTCTTATGTATAATAAGAGAATATTTGAAACTTCTTAGGATGATTTTATAAGGATAGAGTAAGGAACAGATCTTGAAGGGAGAGGAGAGAAAACCAGCACATAATTGGAAGTAGTACGGTTGCACTGTGTTATCCCTCCTCCATGGTCTCCAAATAGTTAAGTTTTATAAACTTTTAATATTCTTGTTGTGAGAGCTTTCATTAGGAGAGCCAGAGAAGTGGCCAATTTCACTTGGAGTAAATGTGGTAAGAAATAAAATAAAAGGCTAAAAAACCCTGTAACTTCAGATGCAAAAAAATAAAAACAGGTGAAAATAAGCCAGTGAGAATTAACATGTTATGGGGTTACCTAATGATCTAATGAATGGTAGAATCATACTTTGATCTCTGAGAAACAATGTGACTACAATATTATATCTGATAAAACATATAAAGTACATATCTTATATTTATGTTGTATATTATAAAATTCTAATAGTAATTACATTTACCTAGACATGTCATTCTTGATCCAATTCAATCAATGAATAAAACCAGTAATTAAAACCTACTTATTAATTATCACAACTGTTTATTTCCAAATGAGGTAATTAATAAAGATATAATTACAAAGTTAAAAGTATAAAAAATAAGTTCTTTCTAATGGCTCAAGCAAGCAGTTAGTAATTTAAGTTCACATATTCTCTAGGAATGTGCCCCAGTATTTCTGATAAGCAAATAAAATTAGGTGAGAATTGTCAGAAACATGTCTGTAGAATCATAAATTTGAATTAAAAAAACCTTGCAGATTCTTTTAATTAATAGCACAAAATATCAGAAGCCTTGTTAATTTTCTCACAAAAACCAAATAAAAAAGTTTTAAACTATTTCTATCTATTTTGAGTGTTAGAATTGTCTTTTGAGTGTTAGAAGTGTCAGAGGACAATTTTAGCTATTACTTTCCCTCATCAGTGCACTGGTTATTCTCACACAGTAGCAAGAATCCCAGGCATGACTGAGAGAATTAGAAGTTATAAATCACAGCAGTTTTGAAATGGTTCTGTCACTTGTTTCAAAACAATGATAAATTTGAAAGTAGTTGCTACATATGTTCTTATTATATAAAATGTCTATTTTTCAGTAAAAATAGACATCAATATGTACTAAATATGATCTTCCTAACAACCAAAATGATATTCCTCAATTGTATTTCTAAATATTATTAAGCAATATTGTTCTTGATTAAGAATCTTAATTAATGAAGTAATGACTTGAATTTGAGGCTCATTCTAGTCTGAAATTTTTTCTTTCCTTCTTAGTAATAGATAATATCATTTATTCAAAAGTTGTCTCACAAATTTCTATGATCATTTATGCTGTGAATATCTACAACATCCTTGCCTTCATCCAGGAACCAAATTAATTCAATTTTCTATAATTCCTAATGCCTCTGATTGTGTCAGAATGGATCCATAGAAGCACATGGTAGAACAGAGGAAGGCAAAACCAGGAATTATCAGATAATCAGCTCATCAGATAAACTGGACTTTAATGTTTTCTCCCACAAGTATCATATTTCTGATATTCAGTGAATTCCAAGAGACCTAATTAGCTTATTAGGGCATAGCAGTAGAAAATTTATTAAATATTGTTTTTTTTTTAACATCTTTACTGGAGTATAATTGCTTTACAATGGTGTGTTAGTTTCTGCTTTACAACAAAATGAATCAGTTATATATATATACATATGTTCCCATATCTCTTCCCTCTTGCATCTCCCTCCCTCCCACCCTCCCTATCCCACCCCTCCAGGTGGTCACAAAGCACCGAGCTGATCTCCCTGTGCTACACGGCTGTTTCCCACTAGCTATCTACCTTACATTTGGTAGTGTATATATATCCATGCCTCTCTCTCGCTTTGTCACAGCTTACCCTTCCCCCTCCCCATATCCTCAAGTCCATTTTCTAGTAGGTCTGTGTCTTTATTCCTGTCTTACACCTAGGTTCTTCATGACATTTTTTTTCTTAAATTCCATATATATGTGTTAGCATATGGTATTTGTCTCTCTCTTTCTGACTTACTTCACTCTGTATGACAGACTCTAGGTCTATCCACCTCATTACAAATAGCTCAATTTCATTTCTTTTTATGACTGAGTAATATTCCATTGTATATATGTGCCACATCTTCTTTATCCATTCATCCGATGATGGACACTTAGGTTGTTTCCATCCGGGCTATTGTAAATAGAGCTGCAATGAACATTTTGGTACATGACTCTTTTTGAATTATGGTTTTCTCAGGGTATATGCCCAGTAGTGGGATTGCTGGGTCATATGGTAGTTCTATTTGTAGTTTTTCAAGGAATCTCCATACTGTTCTCCACAGTGGCTGTATCAATTTACATTCCCACCAACAGTGCAAGAAGGTTCTCTTTTCTCCACACCCTCTCCAGCATTTATTGTTTCTAGATTTTTTGATAATGGGCATTCAGACTGGTGTGAGATGATATCTCATTGTAGTTTTGATTTGCATTTCTTTAATGATTAGTGATGTTGAGCATTCTTTCATGTGTTTGTTGGCAGTCTGTATATCTTCTTTGGAGAAATGTCTATAGATGCAGAGAAAGCTTTTGACAAAATTCAACACCCATTTATGATAAAAACCCTGCAGAAAGTAGGCATAGAGGGAACTTTCCTCAACATAATAAAGGTCATATATGACAAACCCACAGCCAACATTGTCCTCAGTGGTGAAAAACTGAAAGCATTTCCACTAAGATCAGGAACAAGACAAGGTTGCCCACTCTTACTCAACATAGTTTTAGAAGTTTTAGCCACAGCAATCAGAGAAGAAAAGGAAATAAAGGAATCCAAATCAGAAAAGAAGAAGTAAGATGTCACTGTTTGCACATGACATGATACTATACATAGAGTATCCTAAAGATGCTACCAGAAAACTACTAGAGCTAATCAATGAATTTGGTAAAGTAGCAGGATACAAAATTAATGCACAGAAATCTCTGGCATTCCTATACACTAATGATGAAAAATCTGAAAGTGAAATTAAGAAAACAATCCCATATACCACTGCAACAAAAAGAATAAAATATCTAGGAACAAACCTACCTAATGAATATTGTTATTCAGTGGATATCAAGGTCCTGGGACTCATCCCAGGCATGTTTGAAGCATCAGGATAGGAAATCTCATTTTAGAAACTCATGAGAGTATGCCAATTTATATTCTGCCAGACTGGAATGATTTTTTCAGAAAATAAATTATCCAATATTTTGCAAGTGTTTAGCATCTGTAGCTGGCTAATAACAGGAAAGATAAGCTAATAACTTTACTCCAATTTTGAAAGAAAAATATATCTTGAATCCATTCACTTATTTCCATTTTCACTACTATTACTCAACTGTTAATAGACTAGGTCTCTTGCTGTAAACCACCCTGAAACTAGAAAAAAAGTGCATGAAATAACTGTATTTAGATATATTGGACTAAAAGAAATGGAGAGTTGAGTTCCTCAAGCAAAGGAAAACAAATAATTTAGCCTCATTGATTATTCTGGATTTCTGCCTAAAACCACTTTTTCTAAATGCATTGCAGAGAAGGGTAGCTCAAAAAGAGCATGATGGTCTTGCTGAGATAAAGAATCTAAGGGACTTACCTGGTGATCCAGTGGTAAAGAATCTGCCTTGCAATGCAAGGGATGTGGGTTCGATCCCTGGTCAGGGAACAAAGACCCCACATGCCACAGAGAAACTAAGCCCACATGACTCAACTAGAGAGCCCGCATACAACAAACTACAGAGCCCATGTACTCTGGAGCCCATAAACCACAACTACAGAGCCCATGAGCCCTGGAGCCTATGTGTCACAACCAGAGAAGAGAAAACTCACACACCATAACTTGAGAGAAGCCTGCATGCCACAACAATAGATCCTGCGTGCCACAACGAAAGATGCTGCATGCCCCAGTGAAGATCCATCATGCCATAATGAAGACCTGACACAGCCAAATAAATAAAATAAAAATAATGTTCAAAAATTATTTCTAAAAATTTAAAAAAAAAGAATCTAATATTGGAGTTTGAAATACTGGGATAGCTCAAATTTGGAGGCAAGATAATGAGGGTAGGAGAACATGCAGAGAAGGTGCTGTAAATAGAAGTCACCTTGATTTTTGGCCAAATACTAAGCTGCACATAAACAGAGCTACAAATATAAAAGACTAGACGAAGAACAGCTACTGGGGAAAGAACGTCTACCAGAAAAAAAAATCAAAAACTATCACAAAACTTCAAAGTGAAAAATTACACAAGGAGATGTAGACTAACTAGTTCCAAATTGCCAGAGTAAAGACACCTCCTTGAACACTTTGTGTATTCCATCAAGAACTCATATAGCCCTAAGATTTTAAGTAGCATTTATCAAGATACTCTATACTTATTAAAAAATTAAAAGAAACCTCAAAAGTATCAAGCTGAAACAAAAGCAAATTAGCCATATGCTCAGAAGCTCAGTGCTCTATTAAGACAGAGGGCAAAATCCGTACACTAAACAAATGTAACTTCTGTAATATGCAGCATATAATCACAAATTACCAGACATATGGTGGATTAGAATAATGTTATTCATAGTCAGGATAAAAATAAGGCAAAAGAAAATACTTGACATTTTAAAAGTAAAGAAATTAGGAAATTAGAAGACAGATTAAAGTAACTAATAAACATGACAAAGATTGGAAGGCAAGTATAAATATAATTAGAGAACAAATAGGAAATATAGAGAAATGAATTTACTAAAAGAAAACATTGAAATTCTAGAATTGAAGAATATATTTTTATTATTTATTGATTGATTTTTACTGAATGGACTTGGAAACATGTTAGAAACTAGATAAACTAGATAAGATCATTGAACATATAGATAGGGTTTAAAAAAAACAACAACAACTCTCCAAACAGCAGCATCAAGATCAAAATTATGAGTAAAATGAATGAATCTCGGGGACCTGTTTGATAATAACAAGTTGTCTGATATATATGTTATTGGAACACCAGAAGAATAGGAGAAAAAAAGATTGGGGAAGAAAATATTTGTAAAAAAATGTGAAAATTGGTCGAATAGTGATATAGAACCCATATACCCATGAATCTCAATGATCACTAATCCAGATAAGCACAACAAAAAAACACAAAATGGATCAAAATTGATGACAAAAGGAAAACCTGAAAGCAACCAGAAAAAACAAAAACACACGCAGAGTATATAAGGGAGCAAATAAGAACACTGTAAGTCTTCTTTTGAAATAATGGTATTTGTACATTGGACAAAAGGAAATAAAGGACTAGGCTAATTATGCAACCAGAAGACAATGGGACATCTTTAAAGTCCTGAAAAAATCATGTTAACCCAGAGTTTTATATCTGGCAAAAAACATCCTTCAAAAATGTAGATGAAATAAAGATATTTTTTGAAAACCAAAAGGTAGAAAGCCCAGAGATAAACCCACACACATATGGTCACCTTATCTTTGATAAAATAGGCAAGAATATACAGTGGAGAAAAGACATCCTCTTCAATAAGTGGTGCTGGGAAAACCAGACAGGTACATGTAAAAGAATGAAATTAGAACACTCCCTAACACCATACACAAAAATAAACTCAAAATGACTTAAAGACCTAAATGTAAGGTCAGATACTATCAAACTCTTAGAGGAAAACAGGCAGAACACTCTATGACATAAATCACAGCAAGATCCTTTTTGACCCACCTCCTAGAGAAATGGAAATAAAAATAAAAAAATGAGACCTAATGAAACTTAAAAGCTTTTGCACAGCAAAGGAAACCATAAACAAGACGAAAAGGCAACACTCATAATAGGACAAAATATTTGCAAACGAAGCAACTGACAAAAGATTAATTTCCAAAATATAAAAGCAGCTCATGCAGCTCAGTATCAAAAAGACAAAAACCCAATCCAAAAATGGACGGAAGACCTAAATAGACATTTCTCCAAAGAAGATATACAGATTGCCAACAAACACATGAAAGAATGCTCAACATCATTAATAATTACAGAAATGCAAATCAAAACTACAATGAGATATCATCTCACACCAGTCAGAATTGTCATCATCAAAAAATCTAGAAACAATAAATGCTGGAGAGGGTGTGGAGAAAAGGGAACCCTCTTGCACTGTTGGTGGGAATGTAAATTGATACAGCCACTATGGAGAACAGTAAGGAGGTTCCTTAAAGAGCTAAAAATAGAACTACCATACGACCCAGCAATCCCACTACTGGGCATCTACCCTGAGAAAACCATAATTCAAAAAGAGGGTTTCCCTGGTGGCGCAGTGCTTGAGAGTCCGCCTGCCGATGCAGGGGTCTCGGGTTCGTGCCCTGGTCCGGGACGATCCCACATGCCGTGGAGTGGCTGGGCCCATGGGCCATGGCCACTGGGCCTGCGCATCTGGAGCCTGTGCTCCACGGGGGGAGAGGCCACAGCAGTGAGAGACCCATGTACCACAAAAGAAAAAAAAAAAAGAGTCACATACCAAAATGTTCACTGCAGCTCTATTTACAATAGCCAGGACATGGAAGCAACCTAAGTGTCCATCGATAGATGAATGGATAAAGATGTGGCACACATATACAATGGAATATTACTCAGCCATAAAAAGAAATGAAACTGAGTGACTTGTAGTGAGGTGGATGGACCTAGAGTCTGTCATACAGAGTGAAGTAAGTCACAAAGAGAAAAACAAATGCCATATGCTAACACGTATATATGGAATCTAAAAAAAAAAAAAAAAGAAAGAAAAGAAAATGGTCAGAAGAACCTGGGGCAAGATGGGAATAAAGACACAGACCTACTAGAGAATGGACTTGGGGATATGGGGAGGGGGAATGGTAAGCTGGGACAAAGTGAGAGAGTGTTATGGACATATATACACTACTAAACATAAAATAGATAGCTAGTGGGAAGCAGCCGCTTAGCACAGGGAGATCAGCTTGGTGCTTTGTGACCACCTAGAGGGGTGGGATAGGGAGGGTTAGAGGGAGGGACACACAAGACGGAAGAGATATGGGAACATATGTATATGTATAACTGATGCACTTTGTTACAAAGCAGAAACTAACACACCATTGTAAAGCAATTATACTTCAATGAACATGTTAAAAAAAAAGTTGACATTGTTCATATCCTTCAGGACTATAATACATGAAAAAATAAATAAGTCTTTCAGGCAAAAGGGAAATATTAACAGTAGGGAATTTGGATCTATACAAAGAAAGGAAAACTGTTGAAATAGAAATAAGTGAGTAAATACAACACAATTTTTCTCATGTTAATTTCTTTAAAATATGATTGGCAGTGTAAATCAAAGAATAAATAGGTAGTATAGGACATTTACATATGTAGGATTAAAATGTATGAAAACAATAGCACACAGGATGTGAAGGGGAAATAAACATCAGCTGCTACAACATATTTATATGACAACAGATAAAATAATTATTTAAAGGCAGAATATAAAATGTTAAAAGTATGCTCTAAAACTTAGAGCAATCAATAAATAAAAACAGAGATAAAACCAAGAAAAAGATAAAGCTACTAGGTCAATAAGAGATAAAAATGGAATACTAAAGAGTATTCAATTAATCTACAAAGAAAACAAAGAAAGAAAAATGAAATAAGAACAGATAAAACAAATAGAAAAATGGAGAGATAGAAGACAAACACAATATATTACTAAATTAGATCAATTATCAATAGATAAAACATTCCAACAATATTGCAGAGGTTCTCCCCCATTAGTGAAAGTACTGATCCCCATATGGGACTCCACAGCCTGCGTCAGAAAGATGAGCCTCCAGATCATTTGGCTTTGAAGGTTAGCAGGACTTAATTTTGGGAGCCCCATAAAATTGGGGAAAATAGCGATTTCACTCTTAAAGGGTGCACACAAATTCTCACACGCACTGGCTCTCAGGGCAAAAGGAGTAATTTGCTAGAAGCATGGACCAGACCTATCTGCTGGTCTTGGAGAGTTTCCTGAAGAGGTTAAGAAGGGTTGGGAGGTGGACTGTGGCTCATCCTTGTGACATAGACACTGGTGGCAGCTGTCTTGGGAAACATCTACTGCATGAACACTGCTACTGGAGGCTGCCATCTTGGCTCATTAGTGCCTTTAAGACTTGGCCCTACCCAAAATCCTGCAGGTGCCAGTGCTGGGATGCTTCAGGCCCAACAATTAACTGGGCAGGGACACAACTCCATGCATTAGCAGACAGGCTGTGTAAAGGCTTCGTGAGCCCATAGCCACCTATAATCATGCCTCTAGACATGGCACTCCTCACCAGAGGGCCAAACCCCATTCCACCCATCAGTGGGAAGGCACTAGTCCCTCCTTCCAGGAAGCCTGCACTACCCTCTAAACCAGCATCACCCACTAGGGGGAAGACACATGAGGCAAAAAGCACAAAAACAAACAAAGAAAATTACATCCTGCAGCCTACAGATCCTGGCCAACCACAGCAGTCCAGACCCTACCCTGGGACTAGCGGAGCCCTGGCCCTGTCCACTAGCAGGCCAATGAAAACTTCAGGACACCCTGGATCCCATATGTAACTGTGCCAGGAACTGCCCCTCCACCAAAGATCAGAAACAAGCTCTGCAATGGCTGGGCCCTGCAGTCTTACTCAGGGAATGAACCCTGCCAGCTAGTAGTCCAGCACTAACTCCAGGACCTGGCTTTACCTTCCTGGAATTGTAGGGACCCTGACTCCACCCACCAATGAGCCAGCACTAGCCCTGGGTTCACTTACAATTCTGCAGCCAGCTGCCTGTTCACCAATCTCTGTTAAACAGCAGCCAGCAGCATCTGAACATGGTAAGTCCTGGCAACCTACCAGGCTAGGAGCCAACCAAGCATACCAGACCACCCACATAGTCAGCCTGCCACAACAGAAGGAGCCAAGCAGCTCTCTTACGGGGAGCCATTAGAACATACAGCTTGGATGACTAGAGGGGAGTGCACAGTAGGGACACATAGGATGAGTCCTACAGAAAGCCACTTCTCCAAGGTCGAAAAACATAATTAACCTACCCCATACACAAAAATACAAATAGCAACTTAGACAAAATGAGGTGACAGAGGAATATGTTCCACATGAAGGAACAAGATAAAATCCCAGAGGAAAAACTAAGTGAAGTGGAGATAAGCTACTCAAGAATGAGTTCAGAGTAATGATCATAAATAAAATCAAAGAAATCAGGAAAACATGCCTGATTAATATGCTACTAAACAACAAATGAATCACTGAAGAAATCAAAGAGGAAATCAAAAAATACCTAGAGACAAATGAAAATGAAAATATGATAATCCAAACGTATGGGATGAGCAAAAGATCAGAGCAAACAAAACCCAAAGATGGTAGAAGGAAAGAACTCATAAAGATCAGAGCAAAAATAAATGAAATAGAGACTAAAAAACAATAGAAAATATCAGTGAAACCAAAAGTTGGTTCTTTGAAAAGATAAAGAAAATTGATAAACCTTTAGCCAGACTCATGAAGAAAAAAAGAAAGAGGACACATATCACTAAAATCAGAAATGAAAAAAGAGAAGTTACAACTGACACCACAGAAATACACAGGATCATAAGAAACTACTATGAACAACTTGACTCCAATAAAATGTACAACCTAGAAGAAATGGACAAATTCTTAGAATGGTACAATCTCCCAAGACTGAACTAGGAAGAAATAGAAAATATGAACAGACCAATTACCAGTACTGAATTTGAATTAGAAATTTAAAAACTCCCAATAAGCAAAAGTCCAGAACCAGGTTGCTTCACTGGTGAACTGTACCAAACATTTAGAGAAGAGTTAAAACCTATCCTTCTCAAACTATTCCAAAAATATTCAGAGGAAGGAACACTTCCAAACTGATTCTATGCAGCCAGAATCACCCTGATATCAAAATCAGACAAAGGTATCACAAAAACAGGAAAATTACAGTCCTCCAATAACACTGACGAACATAGATGCAAAAATCCTCACCAAAATACCTCAGATTGTACTAAACTGAATCCAACAATACATTAAAAGGATAACACACCACAATCAAGTGAGATTTATACCAGGGATAAAGTCCTAGCCACAGCAAAAATGTGTTTGTTTTATTTCGGGTATATAACCAGTAGTGGAATTGCCGGGTCATAAGGTAGTTATATTTTGAGCTATCAAGAAAACTCCATACTGTATTCCACAGTGGCTGTGCCAATTTACATTCCCACCAACAAAGTACACGGGTTCCATTTTCTACAAAACCTGGCCAACAGTTTTTATTTGTTTTCTTTCTGATGTACATTCTAAAAGGTGTGAGGTGATATCTCATTTGGTTTTTACTTTTCAGTTTGTTAACGTGGTGTATCACATTGATTGAGTTGCAGATATTGAAAAATCCTTGCACCCCTGGGATAAATCCCACTTGATCATGGTGTATGATCCTTTTAATGTGTTGTTGGATTTGGTTTGCTACTCTTTTGTCTTTATATTTGTCTATGTTTTCTTTAATATCTTTCATAATTACTGTATAGCTTTCACTGTACAAGTCTTTTACTGCCTTGGTTAGGTTCTTCCTATTTTTTAAATTCTTTTGACACTATTGTAAATTGTCTGATTTCCTTTCATATATTTCCTTATTAGTGTATAAAAATTGAAAGATTTTTGTATATTGATTTTGTATACTGAAACTTTATCGAATTCATTAAGTAGTTCTAACAGTTTTTTATGGACAATTAAGTGTGTTTCCCTATATAAAACCTTGTACAGAAGATTATCACCAATCAGGTTAGAGTTTCTATAGGCCTCTCAGACCTTTCTGCTAATCCAAACTGCTGTTTTTGTTCTTAGCAAAATCCAGGCACCTGGGGTAGGCCAGAACCTGTCTTTAATCCTAGATAGATGGGACAAAAGCCAACCCCTCAGGTATCTCCCAGATAAATCAACACATTAGATGTACAGTTCAACATTTTCCCTTCTCAGAGAACATCTGTGAGCTGGGATTTACAGGCTGCTCACTCTGCAAGGAGTTGGGGTAAGGAGCTGTGGTGAGTGCTTGCATGCTTGTTGGTTCAGACTTCTTTGTTCATTGTAGCCCCCAGGGTACTATTGTATACAGATCTCTGTTAGTTCTCTGAGACCTGTCCCTTGGGTAACACCTGGAAAAGTTGAGGTCTTAGCTGTGAGGCCCAACCCTTTAGCCACTCAGGGAAAAGCTGGGAGCTAGGGGTTCTCTTCTGATTATATGACTCTGTGTTAGGGCTGGGATTTTGGCAAAAAAAGTGTCTTCACTTCTCCTACTGGTTTCCATGTGGCTGATTTTACACTTGTACAAGGTGCAGTAGCCTCCCAATTAGTTTCTGTGTTTCTCATAAAGGGAATTTATCTGTGAGTTGTTATCAAATCGATGTCTCCATAGGGAGAGGAGGGTCCAAGTCTTCCTATTCAGTCATCTTGCTGTCCTGGATGTATTATTTAATCTCTGTAAAACTTGGTATCACTGTGTGCAAAGTGGCAATGGTGATAATATAAATGTGCTTATCACAGAAGGTTGCTGTGGAGATTAAAAGAGCATTAAGACTATTTAAGGTATTTGGCACAATGTCTGACAGATAGTAGGTATTCAATGCCTATGAAGTCTTATGAGATATGAGTATTGATACTAATATTGCTTAAATGTCACTAAACTGTGATATATTCTGAATCCTTACGGTAGACACTTTGCAGAGATTAATGATTTCTATTTATGTTGAGTCAGTTCCCTTGCATTTCTTCTGCGAATTAGTCTGCTACGTAAATGATTAATCTCACACTTAGTCCATTTTGTAGCTTTTCTATGAGGAAATTCCGGGAGAGGAAGTGTTTGTTTAGGATTCCTGTTGAACACCGAAGTTTCCTACATGAGAAGGAATACCTCTTCCACGAGTGCACTATGTGAGGAGACAAAAGGCAGTTTAACTAATGTTGAACCTTAATTCGGAGCATACTAAGGAGAGGGTTATAGATTAGAGGTCACCTTAAGGTAAATGAGATATTAAACACCCATAAACTGCAAGAAGCTAGTTAGAACAAATTGTTTGACATGGAATCTAGAAAAATGCTCAAATTTTATGTACCAAAATAGGAAACATATTTCAGTGCAAGGAGTTGTTCACTGTTGCTATGATGTACAAGATTTAATTCACAGCTAATTAGAGGCAGAGGCAGCCAGGAAAGATCAGACATGGGACACACAAAAAAGAAAAAAAAAAAAAAAAAAAAAAGGATTTTTTTTTTAAACTCATGGATTCAATGGGAATTGAAGCCAATACAATTAAATTTCTTTCAAATGCATTCAAATACAGCAGACAATCATTACTTTACAAAATATGGGTCTTTAGATGTGCTAAAGAATGCAATAAAATGTATAGAAAATGAGAAAAGTAATGAATAGAACAGCATACCATGGCAACAATAGACATTTATATTCAGATCCACTAGGGATTAAATTTAGTTTCTTGCCTTATTTGACACTTATGTGAAAGTCTTTTTTATGTTGAGACATATTAATATCTCACACCCTATCAAATATTCTCAATAGTGAAAAAAATCCAACTCCATTAATATCATCATCTATTCATATCTACATTTTAATGGCAAAAATAAAATTGCTGTTATTGATATAACCTTTAATTTCTGTGGTGAATAATTTTACTCAAAAAGCTTTATAGTTTCTAAGCTGATTATTGAATTTCCCCACATATTAAAGTGAGATTTTTATTAGAGACAGAGGAAGAGAGTGAAGAAATTAAGAAGAGAGGTGCTTAGAGTTAAAGTGTGGTGGGGAACTTCCCTTGTGGTGCAGTGGTTAAGAATCCACCTGCTAACGTAGAGGACACGGGTTAGATCTCTGGTCCAGGAATATCTCACATGCGTGGAGCAACTAAGCCCATGGGCCACATACTGAGCCTGCACTCTAGAGCCCACGAGCCACAACTACAGAGCCCCTATGCCACAACTACTGAAGCCTGTGCACCTAAAGCCTGTGTTCCACAACAAGAGAAGCCACCGCAATGAGAAGCCCACACACTGCAACGGAGAGTAGCCCCCACTCACCACAACTAGAGAAAGCCTGCATGCAGCAACAAAGACCCAGGGCAGCCAAAAATAAATAAATTAATTAATTTTAAAAAAATAAAGTGCTGGTGGGACTTTATATATAATCGACTCTGTCACCCTCATTTTCTTATTAATACAAAACATATGCATAGAATACTTACTATGTAGCAGGTGAATCATGCTAGGTGATTCAGACCAAGTAAAGAAGATACTTTACTTGTTTTCTGTTATTAATATTCTACAGCACAGGGAGCTCAGTTCAGTGCTCTGTGATGACTTAGATGGGTGGGATGGGGAGTGGTGAGAGGGAGGTCCAAGAGGGAGGGGATATGTGTATACATATAGCTGATTCACTTCGTTGTACAGCAGAAACTACCACAACATTGTAAAGCAATTATACTCCAGCAAAAAAAAAGAACATATGTGAAAATAAAAATATTGGTATGATGTGAGAGAATGTGTTGCCACAGAATTCTATGTGGATTCAAAAGAAATGAAGATAATATTAGTTTTAGGGTTCTGGAAAAGACTTAAGAAGATCTGAAAAGGAGCTTCAGGAATTAGGTAGAATGTGGAAAACTAGTGGGTGCATTAGGGTTCTCCAGAAAAGCAGAATCAATATGATGCATACACACACACACACACAGAGAGAGAGATTTTAAGGAATTGGCTCACATGATTGCAGAGGTTTGTAAGTCCAAATTATTCAGGGTAGGCCAGCAGGCATTCTCCTGGCAAAATTTCTTTTTTCTTGCCAGGTCAATCTTTTTCCTATTTAGGCCTTCAACTGAATGGAGGGCAGATAATCTGCTTTACCCAAAGTCTACTGATTTAAAAGTTAATCTCGGGCTTCCCTGGGGGCGCAGTGGTTGAGAGTCTGCCTGCCGATGCAGGGGACACGGGTTCATGCCCCGGTCCACGAGGATCCCACATGCCGCGGAGCGGATAGGTCCGTGAGCCATGGCCGCTGAGCCTGCGCGTCCGGAGCCTGTGCTCTGCAACGGGAGAGGCCACAACGGTGAGAGGCCCGCGTACCGCAAAAAAAAAAAAAAAAGTTAATTTCATCTGAAAAATATCTTCACAGCAGCATCTAGACAAGTGTTTGACCAAAGAAGTGGGTACCGTGGCCTAGCCAACTTGACACACAAAATCAACTTCACATGTTTAAATAGAAAGAGGGTATTTCAGGTGGATAGGTCATTACAAAAAATACAGAGATGACAGTGTAGGAAGATTGTTCTGGGAAAAGAAAGAAGGAAAGAATGTTTCATTGCATCATAGTGGATTGTGCTATTAATCAGATAAACTGTTTAAAATTGTGACTCTTCTACTTACTAGGTATCTGGGTTTAGACAAGTTAGTATTTGTAAACCTTAGTTTTCCAGGTATTTAAATTAGTAGATCAATCCCTACTTCATTAATGTGATTTGAGGATGAAATTCAGTTTGGAAAGTTTCTAGCACCCTGCTTAGTACATCAGGCACATAGTAAGTGCTCAAGAACTGAGAGACAGCATTGTAGTTAAAAGTTCAGAGTCTTGAGCAAGGCTCAGCTCTAATCCTGGATGCACCATTTTTTAGCTGAGTAATCTTGCACAAATTGCTTAATCTCTCTGCACATATTTCTTCCTTGAAAATGCGTGTGATAATAAAACATCCAGAACACAGCTGGTATAAAGCAAGGGCTATAGAAGTGTTAACTATTAGTATTTATAGGGTGGCAGGATAATACAATATATTGGATTAATTCATGGTGGTTTTCGTCATCAATATTAGTACTAAATTTGCCATGCTCTTAGAATTAATAGGAGACAAAAGTATGAAAAGATGACAATTCTTTGTAGTCTGAGTTCTGAGCTCACTGAATCTAAGGAATTATCAGTGGACTGTATATCTCAGGGCCT
This sequence comes from Aethalodelphis obliquidens, assembly GCF_003676395.1. NCBI lineage: Eukaryota > Metazoa > Chordata > Mammalia > Artiodactyla > Delphinidae > Aethalodelphis > Aethalodelphis obliquidens. The sequence goes on along the minus strand of NW_020838004.1, from coordinate 7,580,469 downwards.
GAAACAAAAGTTGGCAGAAAGTATTCCCTCATTCAGGCCTCTGTGTGAGAGTTTCTGCCCACTTAAACAAAGGTGCACTTGCCACAGAGATAGAAGATAAAAGGAGGCTTGAAGGACACAGGTTCAACCACACTTAGATGGGGAGGGCGTTTGGGGGATTTCTATGAGTGAAGTAGGTGGCATCTCAGAGATTACTGTTGTATGCATCAGAGAAATAACTCCTGATATCTTTCTTGGCAACATCAGCAGAGGATTTTGTGTTGAAATTGTTCAGTGGCAAGGAAGGAAGAGTGAACATCTCTGATGCTACTGACTGTAGCTGTGCTACATTGAGTGTAGATGACCAACATATGGTAGCAGTACCAGCTAACAGAAGGAATAATGGTAATAATGAAATCTTCAGGAACTAAGTAGTAGAGCCATGTCCCATTTTCTTAGTATCAATTAAGCCCCAGGACCCTTTCTAACCATTTTGAGGTGATGCTTATAGTGGTGGTTCACAGACCACACTTCGAATAGGAATTTACTAGATTCTCATTTGGTGTTTAGAATAATCTTTTAACAACTAAATATTTTCTCTTAAATTTCTTTAATTTTTACACTTGTTCCTGGAAAAGAATATAGACCAAATGGTCTCTTTAACTGTACTTCTAAGCATTCATTTCTAAGAAGCACTCTGTACTACTATGTAATTATTTATTCATCATTCACTCAATTACCGCATATTAACTAATAATTAAATATTAATTATTAATCTCCTATTATGTGCCAGACACTATTTTAAGTCCTGGAGATACAGTGATGACAGGGAAGAGAAGTGACATCATCTGATCTAAGCACTAAAAATATAACTTCTCAACAAACACTTAAAAAGATGCTTGACATCATTAGTCATCAGGAGAATGCAAATCAAGACCACAATGAGATGCTACTTCACACTCACTGGAATGACTAGAATCAAAAATTAAAATAAGTTTTGGTAAGGATGTGGACAAATTAGAATATTCATACACTGCTGGTAGGAAGGTAAATTGGTGCAAATGCTTTGGAAACCAGTATGGCAGTTGCTCAAATGATTAAACATAGAGTTACCATATGATATTGTAAGTAATTCCAGTTATTGGTATATACTCAAGAGAAATGAAAACATATATATGAATACTCATATATATGAAACTTGTATATGAATGCTCATATCAACACTATTCATAATAGTCAAAAGGTAGAAACAACCCAAATGTCTATCAGTGGACAAATGGGTAAACAATACATGGTTTATGTATACAATGGAATATGATTCAGCTATAAAAAGGAACAAAGTACTGATACTTGCTAAAACCTGAATCTATATTCATTATGCCAATTAAAAGAAACTAGTCTTAAAAGACCACATACTACATGACTCATATGAATATCCAGATCAGGGAAATCTATATATAGAGAAAGTAGGTTAGAGGTTGCTTAAGAATGTGGTAGGGAAAGGGAGAATATAGAAGTGATAGCTGAAAGGCATGCAGTTTCTTTTTGAGATGATGAAAAAGTTTCAAATTTGTGGTGATGGTTGCACATATACATGAATATGCTAAAAGAAAAAGTTGAAATATACACTTTAAATGGATGAATAGTATGAGAATCATACCCCAATAAAGTTGTTTTTTTTTTTAAGTATTGCTTTGGCTCTTGCACAGCACATGACTAGGAGAGGGAAAGCATGGGAGCTGGTAAGCCCCATATGAGGTAAATGCAGTAGTCCAGAGAAATTCAAGGAAATCATCGACCAAGTGATTGCAATGGAAATAGAAAAAGATAAATTCATTCCAGATTTATTTTGGAGATAAACAGCAAAACTTGTTAAAAGATTTGTTATTGATGGTGAAAAGAGTGAGATCGAGGATGATTCACACATGTGTGGCCTTAGCAATTGGATAATTTAGAATGTGATTTGCTAACAAGAGACTTTCTGAAAATGAAGGTGAGGTGAGAGAGGGTGGGGTCAGATATTCTGAGGAGAAATCTAGATTTCTGTTTAATAATAACTAATCAGTTGAGTATATGAATCTGAATCTCAAATGAGAGATTAAGGCTGGGGATATAAATGTCATTTATTTATTGGTTATTCATATTAATAACTGCTTTATTCTGCACATTCATGGAGCCAAGGCAACTTGCTAGCTAGGTATTGATGGAGAAAACCAAGGAAAACCAGACACATTCTTGCCTTTATGGAATTTACAATGAAGGACTCATGATCCTCTTTATTCACCAAAATATTAGATTGGATAAATGTGTGAATGCATTAATTTTCACCTCTATTAAGTGTAATGTAATAAAGGGTTTGCTATTTAGTCATACTTTGTTTCAAGTTAGCTTGGTTAGAGACCACTATATAAAATCTGTCATGGATCTTCCATACATAAAGAACCTAGCTTTATGTGACATAAAGTATAGGCTCTATGTCTATTCTCTAGAGCTATAAACAGGAGTGATTGTGCAGAAGATCTCTCATGGCTCCTCAAATCACCTAGAGTTAAAAATAAATAACAATGTACAGATATACTTCTGTATCCACAGATTCAAGTTACCAATTAAATCATCTATTTCTTATAAATCCCCTCCCCAAGTGATTCTAATGATATTTAGGGCTGGAAACCACTGGCTTAAGGAAAATGAAATGTTGTTGTCAAAAGCAGTTTAGATAACTGGAATGGGAAATTGAAAATTGAAAAAAGTGTCTGCAGCAGAATTACTCTAATTTTACTTGGGATCTAATGCATTCTCCAAACTGCAAAACAGGGAGTATGAGATTTCACTCTCTCAGAAATTTAAGGTGCTTGTTTTAGATGTCCCTCCCAGAGATGGGGGGAACAAGGAGGTAAAACAACATAAGAAATGAGCTTACGCTATTTTGAGCCTGCTTATTTTTTATGGAGCAGAATGTTAGAAATGATTTGTGTATGCCCTAAGGAAAGATTGTTTGTCTGAAGTCATTTTGTTGTTTTCCTTTTAGTTCTAGTCCAAGTCTCCATCCAATAGGAGATAATGGCAGTCCTTTTAAGGTCAGTGACATGACCTAAAGGCAAAGAAGGTAGGGAAGAAATGTCAGATGGCAATAGTGTCCGTGGCATGGATGGATGTCAATATGGAGATGGTGAGGATGACAGTGATGGCAATGAAGAAGGTAAACAAAAGTGTCATCTGTTTGTCACTGACCCCAGTGATGAGGCCTTGACTGCCATAGCCTCTCTAACAGAGGAAAGAATCTCCTGAGCACTTTCTGGATTTGGTGAGGGGACAACTCAGAACAATACCCTTTGTTGGTAATACAAAAAGGCAGGAGCATCAACATTTGATCTCCTAATTCTGAAGGACTATAGGATAATATTTGAATTTTTAAATCCATACCAGCCAGTAAAGGACAAATTAAGTCTGGGGATCAGACATAATTTGGGGTTGATTGAAGCATGGGAACAAGTTTGATATCTCTAAGGGTTTTATTTTTTTCAATTAATATAATTTGTGAATATGCATGTTAGAGAATAATTATAAAAATACAGTTACGAACAATAAAAACAAAGAGCAACTACTATATTTGTCCATATTTGAAGGTCTCACCCATATCAAATAATAAACTCTCACTTTAAAAGAGATAATTCTATCCTGTGTTTATAAATGTGTTTGTTGGGCTTCCCTGGTGGCTCAGTGGTTGAGAGTCCACATGCCGATGCAGGGGGCACGGGTTCCTGCCCTGGTCTGGGAAGATCCCACATGCTGTGGAGCGGCTGGGCCCATGAGCCATGGCCGCTGAGCCTGCGCGTCCGGAGCCTGTGCTCCGCAATGGGAGAGGCCACAACAGTGAGAAGCCCACGTACTGCCAAAAAAATAAATAAATAAATGTGTTTGAAAGGTACACAAAGCAGGTCATTGCAAATATTAAAAAAAAAAAAAATTAATATGACTAGGTATTAAAATACATGAAAATTTATTAATTCAGATCCTATTAATTGTATTTTGCTCCTGTTTATTTAGCACATTTTTTAAAACTTTAATTGGTTGCTTAGTTCATTTACTATTACTATTTTAAAAAGTGACATGAGTGGTTTTTCTTCTGCATGCTGCTTTGCAAAGGCATTTATCCCATAGGTTCTGATATATAATGTTTTCAAGATTGTTCTTTCTTAGGAAAACTGAAATTTTACTTAGGAGTTAACAGTGTTTAATTTCCAAATGGATCTTATTTTGTTCATTTGTTTGTTTATTAGTTTGTTTGCTATCTGATTTTGTTATTAGATATTTTATTACACTATTATCAGAGAATTCTGTATTATTTCTACTTTTTGAAATTTATTGATATTTTCTTTGTGGTCTAAGGCATGGAATTTTTTTAATACATCATCAGCTCTCAGAAAGAAGTTGACTTCTGTATTTTTAGGACATGGATTTCCAAAGGTATCCAGTACAACTGTCCTATGAATTGTGGTATTTATGTTTTTTTCACTTGGGACTTTTGCCTGATTCTGTTGGTATAAGTATTATTAACAACATTTATACAATTTGGAGTCTGTGTTTTCTTTCTTTATTTCACTAAACATGTGTGTTTGTTTTCTTTCAGGTTCTCCTTATTTCCATGAGAAGTGGGAAGACTCAAACCTAATACCAATATGCTTATTAAAACCTAGTCAGATCTTGCTAATTGGAAATTGCTAGAAATGTGAACAGTGGACAAACAAGCTTAGCTTTGACTAATCTACTAAACAACAACAAAAATAATTTCAAATTTCTCAAAACAACTAAGGTAGAATTTTTTCCTATTTAATGGGATTGATATATTGAAGTCCATCTATATTCCTAAATTAATAATATGTGAGTTTATTTTTAAATTATATCCTGTAACATAAGTGCTTCAGTAGATTAAATTGCCTTTCTACAAATTATACTGAACTAATGAGTATCTTATCTTCATTTATCATGTGATGCCTTAGAAAGCATCAGGGCAACATAGTTCTCAACACAATAAATTGAATCCAAATCTTGATGATCAAATAATTTTTGAGTTGACATAAAATTTTTCAGGGAAATCTTTTAAACCACATGGAACAAATTTCCCTCTCTGCCTTGATTATATAAATAAATAGTAGCATCAAAATTCTGAGGATATTCAAAGAATTCTGTTGAATTATAATATGATGCAGAAAACCAATAAAACACTTGATCATTTTTCCTCCACCCATATAATTATAATTATTGCCATCATTACGAATACCAGTTTATGAGAAAAAATACTTTAGGACTTTTGACTCAACAATTCTTTTTGTTCAGCTAAACAATTAAGGACATCTCTAAGTCGGTTGATTCAAGCAGGCCCCATTCTTTCAGCGACTTTCCTGCAGTTGCTATTTCTTTGACCCTTGGCTGAGCCAGCCATTGCCAGTGGCATAAGCACTTTGCTGCAGTCAATGAAGTTGATAAATGAAGTACCTTTATGTAAGCAGGAACTATTAATAAAAGTGCTCTTAATGGGTGGTCTGACTGCTTGTACCATGCAAGTTCATACACTGACATACAGGAAGAGATAAAGGACTTATTCATCATTGTTCCTTACAGATCAGCATGGCAGTCTCACTTTGGGGACAAATACTATAGCTAAATTTTGTAGTTTATTGTCATGGTCAAAATGTTTGCTCTTTTTCTAATACATGCAATAGATCATTAAAAAAACAACTAAAGGAAATGTACTTAGCTGTGTCTATATGAGGCAATAATAACATGAGATTTGTTGCAAACAATTGTTTCTTAGTTTGATTTTGTCAACAGAGAAAAAGAAAAGGATTTACATAGTGCAGGCCTAACTTGATGATTAAGCAGCCAAAACTGACCATCATTAAAACAATAAAGACATTTACATAATGGAGATTATTACACAAGGTACTTTGACTTATAGATCAACACTGAGGTATAAGTTCTTAATTTTAATAATAAATAGATTTTTTCTTCTTGATAATTTTTGTGGGTTTGTCCTATTTAAAAACACTTTGCAAGATCATGAAAATAGCCACTTCTGTTGCCTTCTAAATTTTTTTAATTTTCAAATTTTGATTTATAATCCAATCTGTATTAAATTGCTTTGTGATTAGAAAAAAATGCTAATTCCTTAAATATTCCATGTGTACATGAAAAGACAATATATTCTGTAGTTGTTAAGTGTAGTGTTTTATTTAGGTAAATCCAACCAAGTTTGTTAACTGTTTATATCTTCTACTTATTTTTGTCTATTTATCCTATTAGCTAATGAGAGGTATATTATATCCTCTAACTGTGGTTTTATCTAGTCCTTCTTTTAATTCTGTCGACCAACTCATTATATTATTTGAAGTTATTTGGTATGAATATACATTTAAGATTTTGATATTTTTCTTACAGTTTGACCCTGTTATTGTTATTTAATATTACTCCTTTTCTACAATATAACACTTCTTGCCTTAAAGACTACTTTGTCTGATGGTAATTTAACTACAGCTAGTCTCCTCTTTTTAATGCTTGTATAGATTCTATCATTTCAAATACTCTTTCTGTATATATAAAATTTCTTACATAAAAATCAGTATATAGTAAAAAAATAATCAGTGCATAATCAGCTTTTGTTTTATAATCAAGTCAGACAATCTTTGTCATTTATTTGGATTATTTTGTCCTCTTATTTTAATGGGATTACTGATTTACTGTTGCCTTACTATTTGTTTGTTTTTTTTTTTGGTATTTTCTCCCTTCTTTCTTTTTTTCTACTAATGATTATTTTATTATTTAATTTCATTCTTACTTAGTTTGTTAGATATGAGTATACAACATGCATTCCTGACATATTAAAATATACCAAAAAGTACTTTAATTCTCCTGCACAATGCTAAGGACCTCAGATACTTTAGATCCAATTATCCTGCTACCTGTGATGTTATTATTATCATCATGCATTTATATGTACACAGTCAAAATTTTTATAGGTTTATTCAAATATTAATTTTAGATGATACCCTCAAATTCCAAAGTGCTTGTTTCATTTTACAATTCCATGAATAATACAGTAAAATTCAAGTTGTCTTCTATATTTTTTCAATACTTGAGTTCATCAGAAATTTTTCTGAAATATATAAACACAAGCCTCTAAGTGGGAATAGATTATCATTATAACATCTTGTAATGTGCTTGGTGGTAATTCATGTATCTCATTATGTGATAGGTCAGTTCATACTCATTGCTTATTTTTAAAATTGAGTTACTGACAATTTATTTTTGATTTGTAAGAGTTCTTAAATATTAAGGAAATTTGTCTTCTATCATGTATATCTATCTATATCTATCTATAAATATCTATCTATACAGAGAAAGTGAATATTAATTATATTTGCTATTACTGTATAACTGTATATTTTGTTTTTACAATTTTTTTCAATTGCATTTTGATAGTATAAAGTTACAAGATTGAATATTGTATGTTGGCCCTGTACCCATTATATTTTTAAATTCAATTATTAATTCTATTCATTATTTCCAGATTCTTTTGAAGGTTTATTGCAAGCAATTACATCATTTACAAACACAGAGAGCTGTATTTCTTCCTTTCTAAAATATACATTCCTTTTCTTGAATACAGTAGCTAAGAATTTCATATATGTCCAAATAGGCATGATGTAGTAAATGCTTTTGTCTTATTGCACGCCTCAAGGGAATGTCTTATTGCACACCTCAAGGGAAAGTGTTCAATGTTCAATCATTGAACTGTAACTAAAACCCAAATATCTATAATAGTTACACACAAAAAAATAAAGAAATCTAAACATAACACTAAAGATAGTCTTCAAATCACAAAGGAAGAGAGCAAAAGAAGAAAACAGGAAGAAAAAAGAACTACAAAAATCCCTCAATGAATAAAGTGGAAATAATTACATATCTATTAATAATTACTTTAAATATAAATGGAATAGAAGCTCCAATCTAAAGAGTGGCAGAATGAATACGGAAACAAGACACATTTATATCCTGCATATAAGAGACTCACTTCAGATCTAAAGACACATATCTTTTCATGTGACTCTTGGCCATCTGTATGTCTTCTTTGGTGAAATGTCTATTTAGGTCTTCCACCTATTTTTTGATTGGGTTGTTTGTTTTATGATATTGAGCTGTCTGAGCTGTTTGTATATTTTGGAGATTAATCCCTTATCAGTTGCTTCATTTTCAAATATTTTCTCCCATTCTGAGGGTTGTATTTTCATCTTGTTTATGGTTTCCTTTGCTGTGCAAAAGTTTTTAAAAGGTCCCATTTGTTTATTTTTGTTTTTATTTTCATTACTCTAGGCAGTGGGTGAAAAAGATCTTGCTGTGATTTATGTCAAAGAGTGTTTTACCTATGTTTTCCTCCAAGAGTTTTATAGTGGCCAGTCTTACATTTAGGTTTTATTCATTTTGAGTTTATTTTTGTGTATGGTGTTAGGGAGTGTTCTAATTTCATTCTTTAACATGTAGCTGTCCAGTTCCAATAATTGAAGAGATTGTCTTTTCTCCATTGTATATTCTTGCATCCATTGTCATAGACTAGGTGACCATAGGTGTGTGGGTTTATCTCTGGACTTTCTATCCTGTAACATTGATCTTCATTTCTGTTTTTGTGCCAGTACCATACTGTCTTGATTACTGTGGCTTTGTTGTATAGTCTGAAGTCAGGGAGTCTGATTTCTTCAACTCCATATTCCTTTCTCAAGATTGCTTTGGCTATTCAGGGTCTTTTGTGTTTCCATACAAACTGTAAATTTTTTTTTTCTAATTCTATGCAAAATGCTATTGGTAATTTGATAGGGATTTCATTGACTCTCTAGGTTACTTTGGGTAGTATAGTCATTTTGACACTACTGATTCCTCCAATCCAAGAACATGGTATATCTCTCCAACTGTTTGTGTAATCTTTGATTCTTTTCATCAGTGTTTTATAGTTTTCTGAGTACAGGTATTTTGCCTATTAGGTAGGTTTATTCCTAGGTATTTTATTCATTTTTTTTTGCAATCATAAATGCGATTGCTTCCTTATTTTTTCTTTCTGATATTTGCTGTTAGTGTATAGAAATGCAAGAGCATTCTGTGCATTAGTTTTATATCCTGAAATTTTACCAGATTCATTGGTTAGCTCTAGTAGTTTTCTGGTGTCATCTTTAGGATTTTCTATGTATAGTATTGTCATCCACAAAAAGTGACAGTTTTACATCTTTTTTTCCAATTTGTATTCCTTTTGTTTCTTTTTCTTCTCTGATTTCTGTGGCTAGGACTCCCAAAAAAGAAGTTGAAAAATACTTGTGAGAGTGGATATCTTTGTATTGTTCCTGATCTTGAGGAAATGCTTTCAGTTTTTTACCATTGAGAATGAAGTTCACTGTGTGTTTGTCATACATGGCCTTTATTATGTTGAGGTATGTTCCCTCTATGCTCACTTTCTAGGGTGTGTTTAATCATAAATGGGTGCTGAATTTTGTCAAAAGCTTTTTCTGCATCTATTGAGATGATCATATTGTTTTTATTCTTTAATTTGTTAATGTGGTGTATCACATTGATTGATTTGCATATATTGAAGAATCCTTGCATCCCTGTGATAAATCCCACTTGATCATGGTGTATGATTCTTTTAACGTGTTGTTGGATTCTGTTTGCTAGTATTTTGTTGAGGATTTTTGTGTCTGTGTTCATCAGTGATATTGGTCTGCAATTTTCTTTTTGTATGATATCTTTGTCTGGTTTTGGTATCAGGATGATGGTGGCCTTGTAGAACAAGCCTGGGAGTGTTTCTCCCTCTACAATATTTTGGAAGAGCTTGAGAAAGATAGGTGTTATCTCTTCTCTAAATGTTTGATAGAATTCACCTTTGAAGCTATCTGGTCCTGGACTTTTGTTTGCTGGAAGATTTTTAATCACAGTTTCAATTTCATTACTTGTGATTAGTCTGTTTATATTTTCTATTTCTTCCTGGGTCAGTCATGGAAGTTTGTACCTTTCTAAGAATTTGTCTATTTCTTCCAGGTTATCCATTTTATTGGCAACTAGTTCCTTGTAGTAGTCTCTTATGATCCTTTATATTTAGAGAAATGCAAATCAAAACTGCAATGAGGTATCACCTCACACCGGTCAGAATAGCCATCATAAAAAATTCTACAAAATATAAATGCTGGAGAGAATGTGGATAAAAGGGAAACTTCTTGCATTGTTGGTGGGAATATAAATTGATACAACCACTATAGACAACAGTATGGAGGTTCCTTAAAAAACTACAAATAGAACTTCCATACAACCCAGCAATCCCACTACTGGGCATATACCCTGAGAAAACCATAATTCTAAAAGACACATGTACCCTAATATTCATTGCAGCACTCTTTACAATAGCCAGGACATGAAGCAACCTAAATATCCATCGACAAAGGAATGGATAAAGACAATGTGGTATGTATATACAATGGAATAATACTCAATGATTAAAAGGAACAAAATAGTCCCATGACATGGATGAACTTAGAGATTGTCATACAGAGTGAAGTATTTCAGAAAGAGAAAAACAAATATATATTAACGCATATTGTGGAATGTACAAAAATTGTGCAGATGAACCCATTTGCAGAGGAAGAATAGAGAATCAGATGTAGAGAATGAACAGGGGGAAACAGAGGGTGAAGGGGAGTGTGGGATTAATTGGGAAATTAGGATTGGCATATATACACTACCATGTGTAAAATAGATAGCTAGTGGGAACCTGCTGTATATCACAGGGAGTTCAGCTTGGTGCTCTTTGATGACTTAGATGGGTGTGATGGGGGGTGGGAGGGAGGTCCAAGAGGGAGGGGATATATTTATACATATAGCTGATTCACTTTGTTGTACAGCAGAAACTAAAACAACATTGTAAAGCAATTATGCTCCAATTAAAATAAAAATAAAGACATACACATAGAATGAAAATGAAGGTATGGAAGAACGTATTTCTTGAAAATGGAAATGAAAAGAAAGCTTGGGTAGTAATATCTATATCAGACAAAATAGACTTTAAAACAAAGACTGTTAACAAAACAAAGAAGGATACTACATAATGATCAAGGGATTAATCCAAGAAGATATAAAATGCATCCAACATAAGAGCACCTAAAAATATAAAACAAATATTAATAGACAAAAATGGAGAAATTGACAGTAACACAATAGTAGTAGGGAATTTACACCTCACAAACACCAGTGTACAGATCATCAAGGCAGAAAATCAATAATAAAACACTGGCCTTAAACAACACATTGGACAAGATGAACTTAAAAGGTATATGTAGAACATTGAATCCAAAATCAGCAGAATACACATTCTTTTCAAGCACACATGGAATATTCTCCAGGATAGATCATATGCTAGACCACAAAACAAGAAGCAGTAATTTTTTAAAAAATGAAATCACAGCAAGCATCTTATCTGACCACAAAACTGAGAGTAGATATCTAATACAACAAAACAAAACAAAACAAAACAAAACACATATTTGTGTTTCTGAGGTTAAACAATATGCTACTACACAACCAATGGATCACTGAAGAAATCAAAGAAAAAAAAAAAAACCTGGAGACAATTGAAAAATAAAACACAATGATCCAAAATCTATGGGATGCAGCAAAAGCAGTTCTTAGAGGAAACTTTATATGACAATACAAGCTTACCTCAGGAAACAAGAAAAATTTCTAAAAAACAACCTAAATTTACACCTAAAGAAACTAGAAAAAGAACAAACAAAAGTCAAAGTTAATGGAAGAAACTACAAAATCAGAGCAGAAAAAAATGAAATAGAAAATAAAAATAGAAAAGACCAATGAAACTAAGAGCTGTTTCTTTGGAAAAAAAAAATTGACAAACCTCTAGTCAGACTCATTGAGAACAAAAGAGAAAGGTCAAAATCAATAAATTCAGAAATGAAAAAGTAGTTACAACTGACACCACAAAATGCAAATAATCATAAGAGGTTACTATAAACAAGTATACGTCAATACAATGGATAATGTTGAAGAAATTGACAATTACTAGAAATGTACAAGCTCCCAAGACTGATCCAGGAAGAAATAGAAAATGTAAACAAACAAATTACCAGGAATGAAATTGAATCAATAATAAAGCAAATCACAAACAAACAAAAGTCCAGGAGCTGATGGCTTCACAGGTGAATTCTACCAAACCTTTACAGAGAGTTAAAACCTATCTCTCTCAAACTATCCAAAAATTTCAGAAGAAGGAATGTTTCTGAACTCTTTCTATCGGGCCAACATCAACCTGGTACCAAGACCAGAAAAAGATATCATGAAAAATAAAACCATAGCCCAATATCACTGATAAACATAGATGCAAAAATCCTCAACAAAATATTACCTAACAAAAGTCAACAATACATTAAAAGGATCATGCAACATGACCAAGTGGGATTTATCCCAGTGACTCAAGGATGATTCAATATCCGCAACTCAATCAATGTGACATACCACATTAATAAATTGAAGAGTAAAAATGCTATGATCATTTCAGTAGATGCAAAGACATCTTCTGACAAAACTCAACATCCATTTATGATAAAGCACTCTTAGTAAAGTAGGTATAGTGGAAACATGCCTCAACATGAAAAAGGCTATAAATGACTAGCACATAGCTAACATAATTCTCAACTGTGAAAAGCTGAAAGAATTCCTTCTAAGATCAGAAAAAAGAAAAGGATGCCACCCTTGCCACTTTCATTCAACATAGTATTGGAAGTCCTAGCCATAGAAATCAGAAAAGAAAAAGAAATAAAAATAATCCAAATTAGAAAGAGAGAAATAAAACTGTCCCTGTTTGCAGATAACATGATACTATATATAGAAAATCCTGAAAGTGTCACAAAAAATCTACTAGGACACATTAATGAATAGAGTAAATTTGCAGGACACAAAATTATAAATATTTATAAATATATAAAATATATAAATATGTTGCATTTCTATACAGTAAAAACAAACTGTCAGAAAGAGAAATTAAGAAAACAATTCAACTTACAATCACATCAAAAGGAATACAATACCTGAGAATAAATCTAGGGAGGTAAAATACCTGTACTTGGAAAACTATAAGGCACTGATGAAAAAAATTGAAGATTACATGACACAAACACATGGGTTTGTGTTCATAGGTTGGAATAATTATTATTGTTAAAATGACCATAATACTCAAAATATTCTACAAATTTCCTCATATTCAAAGAAAATGAAAACACTAATTAGAAAAGAAACACACATCTGTGCCCACTGCAACATTATTTACAATATCCAAGATATGGAAGAAACCTCAGTGCCCATCAATTAATGGGCAAAAAAGATGTGGGGTCTGAGTGTGTGTGTGTGTGTGTGTGTGTATATATATAATATTACTCAGTTCATAAAAAAATAATTGAAATCTTACCATTCACAACAACATGGATGGTTCTAAAGGGAATTATGCTAAGCAAAATGAGTCAGAAAAAGAAAGACAAATAGTGTATGATTTTATTTATATGTGAAATCCAAAAAAAAAAAGCAAATGAAATGAACAAACAGGTGGTTGCCAGAGTAGGATGTGTGGTAGTAAGAAAGAGGTGAAGATGATTAAGAGGTACAAATTTCCATTTTCAAGTATAGTGGGAGTATAGTCAATAACTATGTAATTTATTTGTATGGTTACTGATTATAACAAGACTGATCCTAATGATCATTTTGAAAGGTACAGAAATGTCAAGTTTCTATGTTGTGTAATAGGAATTAACTTAATGTTGCATTAAACATTTAGAGAAGACTTAACACATATCCTTCTCAAAATATTCCAAAAAATTGCCAAGGAAGGAACACAACCAACCTCTTTCTATGAGACCACCATCATCCTGATACCAAAACCAGACAAAGATATCATAAAAAATGAAAATTAAAGGCCAATATCACTGATGAACATAGATGCAAAAATCCTCAACAAGATGTTAGCAAACTGAATGCAAGAACATATACACCATGAGCAAGTGGGATTTAGCTCAGGCATGCAATGATTCTTCAACATACATAAATCGATCAATGTGATACACCACATTAACAAACTAAAGAATAAAAACGATATGATCATCTCAATAGATGCAGAAAAAGCTTTTAACAAAATTCAACATCATTTATGATAAAAACTCTTCAGAGTGGGCATAGAGGGAACATACCTCAATGTAACAAAGGTCATATATGATAAACCAAGAGCAAACATCATTCTCAATGGTGAAAAACTGAAAGCATTTCCTCTAAGATCAGGAACAAGACAAGGATGTCCACTCTCATCACTTTTATTCCACATAGTTATGGAGGCAATCAGTGAAGAAAAAGAAATAAAATGAATCCAAATTGGAAAAGAAGAAGTAAAACTGGCACTATTAGCAGATAAAGAAAATCCTGAAGACACTACCAGAAAACTACTAGAGCTAATCAATGAATTTGGTAAATTTACAGAGTACATCATTGATTCACAGAAATCTCACGCATTCCTATACATTAACAACAAAAGATCATAAAGAGAAATTAAGGAAACAATCTCATTTACCATCACATCAAAATGATAAAATATCTAGGGATAAATCTACCTATGGAGGCAAAAGACCTGTACTCAGAAAACTATAAGATACTGATGAAAGAAATCAAAGATGAAACAAACAGTTGGAGATATATACCATGTTCTTGGACTGGAAGAATCAATAGTGTCAAAATGAGTATGCTACCCAAAGTAACCTACAGATTCAATGAAATTCCTATCAAATTACCAATAGAATTTTTCACAGAATTAGAACAAAAAAATTTACAATTTGGACAGAAACACAAAAGACCCCAAATAGACAAAGCAATCTTGAGAAAGAAAAACGGAGCTGGAGGAATCAGACTCCCTAGCTTCAGACTATACTAGGAAGCTACAGTCATCAAAACAGTATGGTACTGACACAAAAACAGAAATAATAGATCAAGGGAGCAGGGTAGGAAGTCCAGAGATAAACCCATGCACCTATGGCTACCTAATCTATGACAAAAGAAGAAAGAATATACAATGAAGAAAAGACAGTCTCTTCCATAAGTGGTGCTGGGAAAACTGGACAGCTACATGTAAAAGGATGAACTTAGAACACTCCCTAACACTGTACACAAAAATAAACTCAAAATGGATTAAAGACATAAATGTAAGGCTGAATACTATAAAACTCTTAGAGGAAAATGTAAGGAAAACATCCTTTGACATAAATCACAGCAAGATCTTTTTGACTCACCACCTAGAGTAATGAAAATAAAAACAAAATTAAACCAATGGGACCTAACTTAAACACATTTGCACAGCAAAGGAAACCATAAACAAAATGAAAACACAACCCTCAGAAAGGGAGAAAATATTTGCAAACAAAGCAAATGACAGGGGACTAATTTCCAAACTATACAAATAACTCATGCAGCTCAATATCATAAAAACCAAACAACCCCATAAAGAATTTGCAGAAGATCAAAATAGGCATTTCTCCAAAGAAGAAGTACAGATGGCCAACAAACATATGAAAAGATGCTCAACATCACTAATTATTAGAGAAATGCAAATCAAAATTACAATAAGGTATGACCTCACACAGGTCAGAATGGTCATCATTACAAAATCTACAAACAATAAATGCTTGGGAGGGTGTGGAGAAAAGGGAACCCTCTTGCACTGTTGGTGAGAATGCAGATTGATACAGCCACTATGGAGTACAGTATGGAGGTTCCTTAAACAACTAAAAATAGAATTACCATATGACCCAGCAATCCCACTACTGGACCTATACCCAGAGAAAACCATAATTCAGAAAGACACATGAATCCCAATCTTCATTGCAGCACTATTTGCAATAAGCTGGACATGAAATCAACCTAAATGTCCATCGACAGAGGAATGGATAAAGAAGATGTAGTACATATATACAGTGGAATATTACTCAGCCAAACTAAAAAACAAAATAATGCTATTTGCAGCAACATGGATGGACATAGAGATTTTCATACTAGGTGAAGTAAGTCAGAGAAAGACAAATATCATAAGTTGTTGCTTATATGTGTAATCTAAAAACTGGGTACAAATCAACTTATTTACAAAACAGAAATAGAGCCACAGATGTAGAAAACATACTTATGGCTACCAAGGGGGTGGGAGGGAGGGATAAACTATGTGATTGTGATTGATATATACATAATACTATATGTAAAGTAGATAACTAATGAGAACCTACTGTATAGCACAGGGAACTCCAGTCAGTGCTCTGTGGTGACCTAAATGAGAAGGAAATCTAAAAAAGAGTCTCTCTATATATATGCATAACTGATTCACTTTGCTGTGCAGCAGAAAACAACACAACATTGTAAATCAACTATACTCCAATAAAAATTAAAGAAAAAATAAAAAAAATAAAGCCACAGTAAAAAAAAAAAAATGGTATTGTAGGTCAGTTATACTTCAAAAACAACAACAAAAAACAAACAAATTCATTAAAAAAGAGATCATGTTTGTGGTTACCAGGGTTGGGGATGTGGAGGGAGGGGGAACTGGTTGAAGACAGTCAAAAAGTACAAACTCTCAGTCATAAGAGAAATAAGTACAAGGGATGTAATGTACAACATGATAAATATAATTAACACTTCTGTTTATTATATATGAAAGTTTTGAAGAGAGTAATTCCTAAGAGTTCTCATCACAAGGAAAAATATATATTTTTCTCTTTCTTCAATTTTGTAACTGTATGAGATCATTGATGTTCACTAAACTTACTGTGACTATCATTTCATGATGTATGTAAGTCAAATAATTTTGCTGTACACCTTAAACTTACACAGAGTTCTATGTCAATTATATCTCAGTAAAACTAGAAGATAAATACATCATTGAATATGTTAGCTGTAGGATTCTTATAGATATCATTTGTCAGATTAATTTACTTCTATGCCTACTTTTCTGAAACATTTTGTAATATAGGAGTCTTAAATGTATCAGATATTTTTTTCTACATCTAATATTATGATATAAATTTCACTTTAACTATGTTAGTGTGTTGAAGTACATTGATTGATTTTTTAAAAGGTTAAAACATTCTTGTAATTCTGTATTATACATTACTGTTTCTGTTTATTTGTTTAAAAGATTGACATTATTTCTCCCTTATGGATTTGAAATTATTTGCCACTGAAGCCATTCAGGCAACATTGAAATTTTATTTTTGGAAGTTTTACAATTATGTATTCAAAATTTTAATAGATATAAGACCAGTACATTTTCTATTTGTTTGCCAGTCTCTGGTCACTTGTGTTTTTCAAGCAATTTGTTAATTCTGTTTAAGTTTGTGGATAATATTCACACATTTATTCTTCATAGTCTCATTGTCTTTATAATGTGTATAATATGTAATATCAATTTTATTACCTGATATTAGCAGCTTGTCTTTTCTCTCTTTTTCATCCTGATCATTCTTGTTATAAATTTCTCGAATGTATTTTTCTCTCCAAATAATTAATGTTAGGCTCATTAATTTTATCTATTTTAAATCTATTTTAGTTCATTGATTTTGGCTTCTATTTTTAAAAATCATTTTATTATTTACTTTAGTTCCTTTTTGGATTTATTAGCTTTCTTTTCTCATTGTTGTTTCTCCTGATGGTAGCTCTCTTTTCTCCAGCTATTTAATTGTGTCTTCTGTATTGCAGTTAGATAATTTATATTGTTTGTCCTTCAAGTACATGCATTTTTTTGTCTGTTCTGATTCCTTTGAGGAAATTGTTAAAGCCATTCCTTATCAGTTTTACTGTGCTGTACATTTTAATGTCTCCCATTTGATTCTTGTGGTTTTTATTTCTTGTGCTAACATCTTATTATATCTGTTGTTTGTAATTTTCATTAGAGCCTTTGACATTTATCATAGTTATTTTAATTTCCCTGTCTGATAGCTAACAACATCCTTATCATACCTGAATCTAGTTTTGATGATTGGTCTATTTGTTGATGATGTGCTTATTCTTGTCTTTAAAAGACTTGTAATTTCTGTTGAAACCCAATTATCTCATGTAGGATAGATGATAAGTGGGTTTCCAGCAAACATACCAGATTGCATTTTCTATCAACAACCTCATGATGTTAATCCCAAACTAGTAGCATATACACACTACTATATATAAAATAGATAATCAGCAAGGACCTACTGTATAGCACAGGGAACTCTTCTCAACATTCTTCTCATATATATTATAAGTTTATAATATATAAATATATATATATATATAACTGAATCACTTTGCTGTACCCCTGAAACTAACATAAAATTGTAAATCAACTACGCCTCAATATAAAATAAAAATTAAATTTTAAAAAAACCTCATGAAATTAAGTTCTTAAACTTGAATTAGATCCTGCTGAACTTAAGAATAATTGCCAAATTATATCCATATAAAGAAAAATGAGATTGGAAGAATTGAAAAATATTGCTAATTCACCAGCCTTGATGTCTTCATCAATAGGGTTAGGAAGGAATGCTTGAAGTTGGAGTAAAACCATCCCTCTAGGTATTTCTCTTTTCCTCACCTTACTTGCAATCAATGTATACTATTATCTCTTCCTTCATAATATGTGTAGAATCAATCAATTATCAGGAAGACCACTGTTACTACCTTAGTCTAAGAAATTATTACCTCTGAACTTGAATGTTATCATTGTTATTAATTCATCTATACCTTTATCTGTCCTTCCTGTTCTAATCACAGTAGCTAGTCTGATCTTATTAAAAGCCAAGTCAAATTATGTCATTGTTACACTTCTGTATTAAATTTTCCTTTAGCTTTCTTTTACGCTGAGTATTTTTTTTCTAATGTTTTGTTCTACTTATCCAGTTCCATTACCTCTTATGCCTATCTCCTGCTACTTACCTATTTGCTCATCCACTTTGGCTTCCTTGCTATTCTCAAATGTACCAGCATGTTCTTACACAGAGCTTTTGTACTTACTATGTCATATTCCTGGAATAGTCTCTCAGCATATATCTACATATCTTGCTGCTTTATATTGTTTATACCCAGCAGAGCCTATTCTATTTTTCTGCTTAAATTTTCTTGATGGTACTTATTACCTAAAAGTGTATAGTCTACTCTTATTTTGTGTCTCTTCTGACACAGAGACAAATATCTCACAACTGCAGATATATTTGCCTTCTTTGTTCACAGAAGCATGTCAGAATTTTCCCTTCAAGTGAAGAGCAAGTTTCCACACTGTGATCCCATATCACTTGAAAAATAGGCACAATCTTTGTAGAACATTTTGGATTTGGGGAAAACTATAGGCATACCTCGGAGATAATGCAGGGTCAGTTCCAGACCATAGCAATAAAACAAACATTGCAATAAAGTGAGTCAAACAACTTTCTTGGTTTCCAGAGTATATTAAAGCTATGTTTACACTATACTATAGTCTATTAAGTGTACTATAGCATTATATATAAAAAACAATGTACATAACTTAATTTAAAAATAATGCTGTTGGAAAAATGGTGCTGGTAGACTTGCTCAACACATGGTTGCCACGAACCTTCAATTTGTAAAAAAAAGAAATTGCAATATCTGTGAAGTGCAATAAAACAAGGTATGCCTGTATATTTGAGTATGCTGTTCCAACCCAATTACAGATGATCCCCAAAAGTGCTAACTTTGGGTGAGCTTATAGCAAGAAAAAGCTCATCTGATGATTTTGTTGTAGCTCTGCCACTTCGTCATTCTGATCCAGCAAATCAAACTGTGCTGAAAGTTTCTGTGATAGATTGGGTGTTTTGTGGTAGCTGAGTGTACATATAACATAATATATTAGCTTGCTAAAGTTGCTGTTACAAAATATAACAGTTTAGGTGGCTTACACAACACAAATTTATTGTCTCACAGTCTGGACACTAAAAATTCAAAATTAATGTGTTGCAGTGCTGGTTCCTTCCAAAGACTATGAGGGATGGATTTTTTCCAGTTTTCTCTCTTTGCCTTGTAGATGGCTGCCTTCTCTCTATGTTTCTTTACATCGTCTTCCTTCTATATGTGTCTCCATGTTCAAATTTTCCCTTTTAATAAGGATACCTGTCATATTGGAATAGGGCTCACCTTAATGACTTCATTGTAACTAGACTCCCTTTGTATAGACCCTATCTCTAAGTGTGGTCATATTCTGGTGTATCTGCGTTTATAAATTCAACATATGAATTTGAGGCTGTGGGATACAATTCAACCCATAACACACAGTGGCTGGTAAACGACTGCCTAGGACCAAATTCAGGCCCTGCTTGTTTTTATAAGTCAAGTTTAATTTTAGCATAGCCTTATTCACTTGTTAAAATATTGTCTATGTCTGCTTTCACACTACAACAGTAGAGTTAAGTGGTTGCAACAGAAACCACATGGCACACAGAGTCTAAAATATTTACTATTGGCTTTTTACAGAAATTGTTTACTCACTCCTGCTAAAATATTGGAAAAAGTGATAACCACTTTAGAATGTTTTTTAACTTGAGAAAAGTTTCCTGTCCTGGCATGCTATTGGCTTTTAATAAGACATCATGTAAAGGCTAATGTTGGGGTGCCGTGGGTGTTAGATAATGCTGATCAAAGCATATACATATTAACTGACACCCAAGTTTAAAGTTACATTGGCAGAGATGAGACCTGACAAGAATCCAGATTTTTATATGTAAGTTATGTGAGCACCTTGGTCAAATTGTTAGCAGGCTTGCTCCTTGATGCCCTTCCCTTTACTGACACCTATGACAAGATGATTAAAGAAGGAAAAAGTACACGAGACTAGATTTAAAATGGCTCTTTATGATATGTTACTTTAACCAGAATGGGTTTCTTTGGCTTTTCAATCATTGCCATCATCAAGTTGACCATAAAAGAGAGTGGAGAAGAGTATTCCTTGTCATGAGTAGAACCTGAAGAAGATCAAGTTCTACTTTACCTGTAAGAAGATCTGTCTTCATTGAAGTTCAACCCAGATTAATGGGAAATGGTAGTGACTAGTTGACATGGATATGGAATATCCTCTCTTCTGTTCAACTTTCCATGTGTAACCTCTTTTAGTTTTATATTCTTCATTTTCTATGAATTTATTGCACACCGTTTCAACATGTACTGACTCTCCCTACCATAAACTTAGAGACACAGAAGGAGTAATATCAGTGAATCTGTTACAAGAGGTTGGGGAAGATATATGGGTGGATCTAACTGTTGCTTTTCATCCAATCTCTCTCACTCACCTCTTACTCCAATCCAATAGAGGGGCTCCCCTACGCTATGATCAGTGACTTCAAAGTTGCAGTAAATATTTAGTCTTCATATTCGTCTACCTTCCTAAACTTTTTAGAACATTGAAGAGTCATGTAATCAGTAAACGATTAAAAAATCCAGGACTAGAAGCTAAAACTTTATACCACATTTCTAAACTTCTTATTTTTTTTAATAAACTTTATTTTTAGAGCAGTTTTAGGTTCACAAAAAAATATTGAGCAGGAGGTAGAGATTTTCCTTATATCTCCTGTTCCTACACATACATAGCTTCCCTCATCAACACCATATACCAGAATGGTACCTTTGTTAAAAATGATAAACCTACATTGACATATCATTATCATCCAAAGTTCTTAGTCTACATAAAGATTTACTGTTGGCATTGTACATTCTATGGGTTTGGACAAGTTTATAGTGATGTGTATTCACTATTAAAGTATCATATCAAGTATTTTTACTGCCCTGAAAATTCTTTTTGTCTCTGACTATTCATCCTCCCCTCTCCCTTAACTCTTGGCAACCAGTGATTCTTTTCTTGTCTCCATAATTTTCTCTTTTCCAAAATATTATATAGTTGGAATAATACAGTGTGTAACTTTTTCAGATTGGCTACTTCACCTAATAATATGCATTTAAGGTTTTTCTATGCTTTATCATGGCTTGACAGCTCATTTCTTTTTAGCACCTAATAGTATCCCACTGTCTGAATGTACCACAGTTTTTTTGATTTTTTTTTAAATCCACTTATTTACTAAAGGATATCTTGGATGCTTCCACGTTTGGCAATTATGAATAACCAAAGCTTCTATAAACATCTATGTGTAGGTTTTTGTGTGGACATAAGTTTGGGAAAATACCAAGGAGTTTGATTGCTCGTTGTATGGTAAGAGTATGCTTACATATGTCTGAAACTGCCAAAATGTCTTCCAAAGTCGCTGCACCAATTTTTTTTGATGTTGTTGTTTTTTGCGGTACACAGGCTTCTCGCTGTTGTGGCCTCTCCCATTGCAGAGCACAGGCTGTGGACACGCAGGCTCAGCGGCCATGGCTCACGGGCGCAGCTGCTCCACAGCATGCGCCTCACCATTTTTTTTTATTCCTACCAGCAGTGAATGAGAATTACTGTTAATTCAAATCCTTCTGAGCATTTAGTGTTGTCAGCGTTCTGGACTTTGCCATTCTAATAAGTGTGTAGTGGTATCTCACTGTTTTAATTTACATTTCCCTAATGATATATGATGTAGAATAACTTTCCATATGCTTATTTCCCATCCATATATCTTCTTTGATGAGGTATCTGTTAGTGTCTTTGGTCCATTTTTTAACTGGGTTGTTTATTTTCTCATTATTGAAAAAATAACCCTATTAAACCTATTTTTTAATTGGGTTCATTATTTTCTCATTATTCAGTTTTGGGAATTGTTGTATATTTTGCAAAACAGTCCTTTATCAGATTTGCATTTGCAAATATTCTTCCCAGTATGTGGTTTTGCTTTTCATTACCTTGACAATATCGTTCATGGAACAGAATTTTTTATTTGAATAACCACATAGTTTAACTCTAAAACGTGTAATCACAGGTAGTTATGAAAGTATCTTCAATAGAGTAATAAAATTAGTCATACTTTAATTTATGTTTATAAAAAGGACATCATTACAAACTTTGATCCTTTCCTTGAATCATATATTCATTCATTTAGGCACTCATTTATTTGTTCAATCCATTATGTCTACAGCAAATATCTATTAAGCCAAGCTCTGTCTACACCTAGGACTACTAATAAGTTATATGTGACACACTACAGAGTCATCATTACATGTTACTATACTGTGATTTCTTAATTAAAAATCTTAAATACTATTATAATGATTAAGCATTTAGGGTAGGGAGAGATTTATACAGGCTGGAATAGTGTTTGTGCATTTAGAAGGTGGTTGAATTTAAAAGTAATCACAGAGGGTTGATTATGTTTGTTTATCAGGGAGAAGGGGCTTTCCAGGTTATTTAATCATACAATAATTACTCATTCAACAATATGAATTTGTTAGTGTAGTTAAAACTTCGAAGATTGATCCATAGCTACAAACTATTTTTGATGTAAAAATGCAGAATCTTATTTAACTGTCCTTAATTATTTTGCAGTATGGAAATTCAAGGTTTCAATAAGCATCTCAATATGAAAGTTTTAAACTGAAGCTCTGTAAATGAACAAAATATAATCCCAGAGATCTGGGTACACAGCAAGACTAGAGTCAGTTTAATAAACTATCAATGTGTCTAGTTTGAAATTTGAATTACTAAAACAATTAAAGGAAAATCATACGGCTGACAGTTTCACCCATTTGATCCTCATTAATAGGGTGAAGAATGACATATGCAGGCCAATTCAAAGTCATTGCTCTGGTCTATGTAGGCAAATATTCTTTGCTGCTTCAACTGTTGACCATGTTCTTGGATTGGAAGAATCAACATTGTGAAAATGACTCTACTACCAAAGCAATCTACAGATTCAATGCAATCCCTATCAAACTACCACTGGCATTTTTCACAGAACTAAAAAATAAAATTCACAATTTGTATGGAAACACAAAAGACCCTGAATAGTCAAAGCAATCTTGAGAATGAAAAATGGAGCTGGAGGAATCAGGCTCCCTGACTTCAGACTGTACTACAAAGCTACAGTAATCAAGACAGTATGGTACTGGCACAGAAACACAAATATAGATCAATGGAACAGGATACAAAGCCCAGAGATAAACCCACACACATATGGTCACCTTATCTTTGATAAAGGAGGCAAGAATATACAGTGGAGAAAAGTCAGCCTGTTCAATAAGTGGTGCTGGGAAAACTGGACAGGTACATGTGAAAGTATGAGATTAGAACACTCCCTAACACTATATATAAAAATAAGCTCAAAATGGATTAAAGACCTAAATGTAAGGCCAGACTTTATCAAACTCTTAGAGGAAAACATAGGCAGAACACTCTATGACATAAATCACAGGAAGATCATTTTTGATCCACCACCTAGAGAAATGGAAATAAAAACAAAACTAAACAAATGGGACATAATGAAACTTAAAAGCTTTTGCACAGCAAAGGAAAGCATAAACAAGACCAGAAGACAACCCTCAGAATGGGAGAAAATATTTGCAAATGAAGCAACTGACAAAGGATTAATCTCCAAAATTTACAAGCAGCTCATGCAGCTCAATAACAAAAAACAAACAAAAAATCCAATCCAAAAATGGGCAGAAGACTTAAATAGGCATTCCTCCAAAGAAGATATACAGATTGCCAACAAACACATGAAGGAATGCTCAACATCATTAATCATTAGAGAAATGAAAATCAGAACTACAGTGAAATATCATCTCACACCGGTCAGAATGGCCTTCATCAAAAAATCTAGAAACAATAACTGCTGGAAAGGGTGTGGAGAAAAGGGAACACTCTTGCACTGCTGGTGAAAATGTAAATTGATACAGCCACTATGGAAAACAGTATGGAGTTTCCTTAAAACACTACAGATAGAACTACCATACGACCCAGCAATCCCACTACTAGGCATATACCCTGAGAAAACTGTAATTCAAAAAGAGTCATGTACTAAAATGTTCATTGCAGCTCTATTTACAAGAGCCAGGAGGTGGAAGCAACCTAGGTGTCCATCATCGGATGAATGGATAAAGAAGATGTGGCACATATATACAATGGAATATTAGCCATAAAAAGAAACGAAATGGAGTTATTTGTAGTGAGGTGGATGGACCTAGAGTCTGTCATACAGAGTGAAGTAAGTCAGAAAGAGAAAGACAAATACCATATGCTAACACATATGTATGGAATCTAAGGAAAAAAAAAAGAAAAAAGAAAAAAGGTCATGAAGAACTTAGGGGTAAGATGGTAATAAAGATACAGACCTACTAGAGAATGGACTTGAGGATATGGGGAGGGGGAAGGGTAAGCTGTGACAAAGTGAGAGAGTGGCATGGACATATATACACTACCAAATGTAAAATAGATAGCTAGTGGGAAGCAGCCACATGGCACAAGGAGATCAGCTTGGTGCTTTGTGACCACCTAGAGGGGTGGGATAGGGAGGGTGGGAGGGAGGGAGATGCAAGAGGGAAGAGATATGGGAACATATGTATATGTATAACTGATTCACTTTGTTATAATGCAGAAACTAACACACCATTGTAAAGCAATTATACTTCAATAAAGATGTTAAAAAAATTTTGTTTTGACCTAAAATCTGCTCATATATTTCTGATTCTCCTTAGTAGAGATTCTCAGCTGCTAAACTGATGAGTTTTGATATTATATTTTTGTGAACGACATAGTAAATTGCATTAAGGAAAATCAAAGCATCAAAACAAAATAAGGGCCTTACTAGATGTTGTGATGAATGTAAAAAATGCATACATAGGAAATCATCTATCTTATATTCATGTTGATAATGATAACTAATTTGGCTCAGATTTATTTTAATGTTTTTGTTAATTTGATTTTGATAGATAACAAACCTTGTATATATGAAGAATTTGGTAAGGTCATCTCTGTTAGCTACAATTTTAATACACTCTTCTATGTAGATTCAGATATCAGGCATACTGAAATATGTCATTTAACTCAAAGCTCTGATCTATAAGAATTTAATCAATGAGGATGGTATATAATCACTATTTTACTCAAATCTCAAGAAACAGCATGTCTTTGGGAAACATTGGTCAACAGTTTAATTAAAACAGAAAATACTAGTAAATGTTTCTTAAACTTACTCTATGAAATTGTTTTGAAATTAGTCAATAAAGACATTATATGAACACTACGTAGTAACTTCAATTATAACATTAAATCCTGATTTTTAAAAAAGTTTAATTCATTTCCTATCATGTATAGAAATTACTGACAGAACAGAAGGAAATTTTCTGTTTAATCAAAAATTGATTCAAGGACCCTGAACCAAAGGATATATTTTGGGAAACATCATTTATTGACAACTATCTATCATCAGCTTTATAATATCAAATTATACATACATAGATATAGATTTATATATCTATAATATGCACATATATATATGTATAAAAGCTTTAATTCTGAAATAAGTATTTTATTCGTGCTGACATATGTTGAAGAATGAAAAAATCACACATATATGTCAATGAATCAAAATTTTCCCAGTTTTGATATATGGTATTTTATTATTATTTAAGTTATTAGGTAAATATTTAGCTTACCACACTCAATACAATTTTAGTGGCAAATTGATTATTGCATTTGGGAAACCAGAGTTTCTTACAGACTATACATCCCTAAGCTGGGTAAGTCAAAGGCAGTTGTGAGAAAATATATAAATTCAGCTTTCTGGACTCTATCTCAGAAGAGACTGATTTGGAAATCTAGGGTTGGGTCTGATTATTTGTAAAATTTTTTTAAAGCCCAGGTGTTTCAGATTTGCAGATAAGTCTTACATAATCATATACAATTATTGATTTCACAGGTTATTCTTAAGGATTTGTCCCATTAGCTTATTACTCACAGGATGAAGTTGATGTAGTGGAAAGGACAGATTTACGTCCAAATAATGGCTATGTGTGAATAGTCAGCTACTTAAATTCTTAAAGCATCCATTTTATCATTTATAAAATGGTAATTATAACACCTACATCATGTTATTGTTGTGCTGAATTAACTGAGGAAATAAATCTAAATGTAAGATAATATACTGTATTTAGGAACTTCTAAGTTCAATACATTGCATTTAATTGAATTTGGAGTACATTTCATTTAATTAAGAGAACTACCCAGATAAATTGATTGTTCCCTCATAGATTAGAATAATTGAGAAAAAAAAAATCTTCATTTCTGTAGACCAAAGTCAGATTAATTCTAGTTTTTATCATCATCTTTATCTCAAAATAAATATTACTGAAAGTTGAAGGATTATTTGACCTAACATTATGGTGCAATATGGTTATGTTTGATTTATGTAGATCTAGATATAAATAATAGCATGGAATTAACCTGTCTTTGAACCTTATTGTAGATCATATATGCTAACAGTGATTAGTTACTAGGAGAAAGATTTATTATACTTGATTAAAAGTAAGTGGACATTCTGAAGCCTGCGCTATGGAACAAATGTTCCCTAATAATCAAAGATCATATGGGAGAAAGTCACTAAAATATAGCTGTCAATTATATAGTTGAGAGGAGTATAATAAATGCTGGAGAAAAAAAATCTATTAGTGATACATCCATTTATACACATATACATATATGTATTCTGAATAGATTGAGTAAATAAATGAATTTATTCAA
Source organism: Aethalodelphis obliquidens (assembly GCF_003676395.1). Taxonomy (NCBI): domain Eukaryota; kingdom Metazoa; phylum Chordata; class Mammalia; order Artiodactyla; family Delphinidae; genus Aethalodelphis; species Aethalodelphis obliquidens. The sequence goes on along the minus strand of NW_020838004.1, from coordinate 7,552,739 downwards.
TAAATACTCATAAGAATCAGGTATAATATTAGACAATGTTATGGATATAGAAATTAATAAAACAGATTCATTAGGGATTCATATGCATAACAATTATGCATTTGACTGACACAAATAATGTAACTGATTAACACAATAGTTATAACACTTAGGTGCCCAAACCTGGCATTTTGTTAGAGCAATCTAAGGATTTCAGTTTTATTTTATAAATAACAAATTAAAGCTCCTGTTCCTTAGTCACAGGTCCACATGTTCTGAAGTGAAGCTTAGATATGTATACATTTTTAAGGTTTGGCTTTGAAACTCATGTAGACAAATATTTGGAAATCATTGCCGATAGATTTTAAAGAATGGAGATTTCTTCCTGTTGGGAGGTCAAGGAGTTCTCTGTGGATGTGTTGGTGTAGAGTGTGGAATAACATGATGCTTGCTGATTTTATTGCCATCTGTGCTTGGGTATTCAGTATAAATGTAATTTTGCTTTTCCTCCATTTCCAGTGAAATTTTGTACTATATTCACAACTATTCACCTGCATCATATTTTTCCCCTTCCTTTTTAAGAATTTTTTTTTTGTTTACTATAAATCCAAAGAATGAAGATACAATGTCTTCTTGTTTTGACCATTTTGCATTTCATTTTTTTCATATTCTGTTTAAATATCGAGGAAATAAAGGCTGCATTTTTTGGTATGCTTAAAGTGAGACAGAATCTTATATTATGTTAATCTGTTTTAAGAGTTTTTAAATTAATTCCCAGTGATGTGAAATTTATATTTTCTACCTACCACTGTTTAAACTTTATCTTCCACAATAGTCCAATGAGCAAGTTTCATTACAGTGATACTGAACTACTTTGTATTCTCTAGAACGCTTTGTTATCTCAAGCCTCTAGGTCTTTGCACATGCTCCTCTGTGATAATTATCTTCTAAACACTAATTCACACCTTAATACTGAGCTCTTGGAAAATGTGCACTCCCAGATGCAGAGTTTTTCTATACATACACCTATTGTCTTGCTCATCACACTGTATCGTAATTATCTGCAATTTCTTGGCAGAAAGAATGTGTCTTTTTCATCTTTATTCCATAACCCAGCATGATTTCAGGAATATAAAGCATAACTTTTAAAATGAGAGCATACATACATATTTAAAAATATGTTTCTATTTCTGAAATAAAATAGAAGAATTGCTTGAAATACTCTCCAATGCATTATAAAGTGGAGGCAATCTCAGAGTTATTGTGGGTTCAGTTCCAGACCCAAAGTGAATGTTGCAAAAGTTAGTCATACAATTTTTTTTGGTTTTATAGTGTATATATATTTTATGCTTACACTATACTCTAGTTTATTGAGTGTGCAGTAGCTTTATGCAGAAAAATACAATGTACATATATTAATTTAAAAGACATTATTGCTAAAAAATGCTCACCATCATCTGATCCTTCATAATCTTTTTGCTGGTGAAGAGTCTTGCCTAAATATTGATGGCTGCTGACTGATCATGGTGGTGATTGCTGTAATTTGAGGTGGTTGTGGCAATTTCTTAAAATAAGACAATGAAGTTTGTCACATCAATTCTCTTAATTTAACAAAAAATTTCTCTGTAGCATGCAATGCTGTTTGATAGCATTTTGTCCACAGTAGATTTTTTTTCAAAATTGGAGTCAATCCCCTCAAACTCTGCCACTCCTTTATCAACTAGGTTTATTTAATGTTTTCAGTCCTTTGTTGTCATTTCAATCAACTTCACAGCATCTTTACCAGGAGTAGAATCTGTCTCAAGAAACCACTTTCTTTGCTCATCCATAATAAGCAACTTCTCAGCCATTAAAGTTGTATCATGAGATTGCAGTAGTTCAGTCACATCCTCAAGTTCCACTTCTAATTCTACTTTCCTTACTATTTCCAGCATATCTGCAGTTACTTCCTTCATTAAAGTCTTGAACACCCGAAGTCATCCCTGAGGGTTGGAATCAACTTATTCCAAACTCCTTTTAATGTTATTTTGATGTCTACTCTGAATCACAAATGTTCTTAATGACATCTAGAATGATGAATCCTTTCCAGCATGTATTCAATTTATTTTGCCCAGATCCATCAGAGGAATCACTATTGATGACAGCTATAGCCTTACAAAATATATTTCTTAAGTAATAGGATTTGAAAGTCAAAATGACTCCTTGATCCATGGGATGCAGAATAGATGTTGGATTAGCAGACAAGAAGATGACATTAACCTTGTACAATTCCATCAGAGCTCTTGGGTAACTAGGAGCATTATCAATAAGCAGTAATATTTTGAAAGAATTGTTTCTTTGTTTGTTTGTTTTGTTTTTTTTCTGAGCAGTAGGCTTCAAGAGTGGTGTTAAAATATTCATTAAACCATGTTGTAAACAGATGTGCTGCCATCCAGGCTTTGTCATTACATTTAGAGCATAGGCAGAGTAGATTTAACATAATTTTTAATGGCCATAGGATTTTCAGAATGGTGGTTAAGTGTTGGCTTTAACTTAAAGTCACCAGTTGCATTAGCCCCTAACAAGAGAGTCTGCCTGTGCTATGAAGCTTCAAAGCCAGGCATTGACTTCCCCTCTCTAGCTATAAAAGTCCTAGATGCCATCTTTTTCCGACATAAGGCTGTTTTGTCTACAATGTAAATCTGTTGTTTAGTAGAGCCACACTTCACTAATTATCTTAGCTAGATTTTCTGGAATACTTGGTGCAACTTCTACATCAGCACTTGCTGCTCACCTTGCACTTTTATATTATAGAGATGTTTTCTTTCCTTCAACCTTATGAACCAACCTCTGCTAGCTTCAAGATTTCTTCTACAGCTTCCTCACCTCTCTCAGCCTTCATAGAATTAAAGAGAGTTAGAACCTTGCTCTGGATCAGGCTTTGGCTTAAGGGAATGTTGTGACTGGTCTATCTGGATCAGGCTTTGGTTTAAGGGAATGTTGTGATTGTTCTATCTTCTATCCACATCATTAAAACATTCTCCATTATCACTAGTTAGTCAGTTTTGCTTTATTATCAGTTGTTTGTTCACTGAGTAGCACTTTTAATTTCCTTCAAGAACTTTTTCTTTGCATTCACAACTTAGCTGTTTGGTGCAAGAAGCCTAGCTTTTGGCCTATGTTGGCTCCTGAAATGCCTTCCTCACTAAGTTTAATTATGTCTAGCTTTTGATTTAAAGAGAGAAACATGTGACTTTCCCTTTCATTTGAACACTAAGGGGCCATTGTAAGGTTATTGATAGGCCTAATTTCAATATTGTTGTGTGTCAGGGAATAGGGAAGCTTGAGCAACAGGAGAGAGAAGGGAGAACAAGAGTTGTTGAGCAGTCAGAACACATAACATTTATCCATTAAGTTCATTGTCTTGTATGGGCACAGTTCATGGCACCTCAAAACAATTACAGTTGTGAGATTAAACCACTCATCAAAGATCACCATGACAAATATAATAATAATGAAAAAGTTTGAAATATTGTGAAAATTACCCAGATGTAATACAGAAACAACAGGTGAGCAAATGCTGCTGGAAAATTTGTGCTGAAAGGCTTGCTTGATGCAGGGTTGCCACAGCAGACCCTCACTTTGTAAAAAGAAAAAAAGAATATATATATATATATATATATATATATATATATATAT
>NW_020838004.1:7488418-7548982 GCF_003676395.1 Aethalodelphis obliquidens | reverse complement strand
TTTTTTTGGTGAAGAAATTATATTATGTTAATAAAAGTTAAGAATTCCAAAATAAAGGATTTAAAGCAATTAATACATGTCTCATGTTCATTCATACTAAGTTTAAGTTTCAGTAGTGCTGTGTATTTTGAATGGTGAGATAAAAGCAGGCAGCTTAAAGTTAGGAATGTGAGTTCCTATTACTGAATTTTCGAATATACAGTATTATAGAAACACTGATTCCAATGTTATGCTTATACATAGACAGTTTCAACAGAATACAATTAAATAGCTTCACATATAAAAAATGTTAAGGACTAAAAACTACTTTTTCATGAAGTGTATAGTTGGAAATACATTGCCTTTAAAGAATTCATTACTTTACCTCCTTTCCTCAAAAGGAATCATAGAGACAATTGGTGTAGTACTTAGGTTGTCCACCTAAATCCATTCTTGTCGTGATCTGAATGACTGCAATTTATATAAGGATGCTAAAATTATGGGTTATTATTAATTTATATACTTTTGTTTTCTCCATTTTCCTTCCGCAGTATGAAGTTGGAATGCAATAAATTAGCAGGGCTTTTTTCCCCAAGTCAAGCCAACAAGCATTTATTAATCTGACTTTATTCGTTAAAAGTTATCAATTGACTCCATGGCTTTGTCTGAATTTTAATCAAGAAACATTTGACAGCTCTTCCTTGAGGCCAAGGAAAATTCAGTCTAGAAATAGAATTTGGCAACATTTGACTTGTATGATGCTCCAGGGCTTTTTCACAAGCAAGATTTTCACAATGTGCAGGATTTCATTATTCTTTTTAGAAATTTGTATCATTATTATTTTACATTTCTTTTGATTGAAAAAAAAAAAAGCATTTCATGCTGTTAAAATCCCTAAAAGCAAAATCCACAGTTCTTGGGTACATATCTTAAAGCATTCTGTACTTAGCTGTTCTGATAACACTGCTGACAACTAATATTGCTTCTATGCTTCTTGTGCTTCTTTCTGTTTCTACTATTCCCTAATAGGGTCAGGATTCCAAACACTATCTTAGTATTGAAGAAGAGCTATCAAAAATGATTGCTTTGGGTGACTGGTAATCCAGTGACAGCTTAGGAGATGTCCAAGATGCATCTGTCAGATTTTGACAGAAGCATTGTTTTCAGTAAACTCTGAACTTCAGTTTGCTGATTTGAATGCATTTCTACGACCATGCTAGGAAAAATGAACATTTTTTGCTTAACATTATTATTTTGTAAATCATTTTCCTCTTGCCTGGCTCTTAAAATTTACTTCTAGTGTAGTTAATAAAACTTTTCAGATAAGGAAACAAAAGAGTGAGGAAATTAAATTAACTATGTCACAAAACTAACAAATGCCAGAGTTACTGCTAGAACTCCTGTTCCCTGGATTTCACCCCAGTTCATTCCAATTACTTACCCAGGAGTTATTTCGCTAACCACTCACACTAGAAAAGAACCCTAAATTATATACCACAATATTTTGTACATTTCCTTTATGCCACTTAAAATGATATTTTAATACTTGTTTATATTTGTTTTCCTTACTACAAAGCAGGTTTGAGAAGAATATTTCTGTGCTGTTCACGTTTAGAAACATGGTATTACTCAATGATATTTGTTGACTAATACACAGCAGTGGAAACTAAGTGGCTCAAAACATTACTTTGATACTGATATTTAAGAACTGCTTTCTGCCTTGTTTCTCCAACTGGCACACCTGCCATCTGGCTGAAGTCTGTCTGTTGAACTTTGCTCTCGTTTTTTATATTCTGCCTGTTCTCCCTCTCTTTTATGAGTCTTATCCCCAGCCCTACCCTGACCAGTCCTCCCGACCCACCTGACACCCCACCACCCCAAAAAAATAACCTGTCAGGAATGACTCAGTTCCGGCATCTCCTTTAGCCATGCTATATGAATTAGAACTAAAACAATAGCATGTAAGTTGCTATCTTTATGTTATCAAATTCTTTCTGCCCATAGATTAAATAGTTGCTTAATTATAAACTTGTTCCTATCTCCAAAGGAATTAATATGGCCAATTGGATTAATAAAGGTTTTGTGACAAGCAGATCTGAATGCACATTCTAGGTGAACCTCTAGCCTCAGTTTCCATAAATATCAAATAACAGTATTAATATCTAACACAAAGTTTTGATAAGAACAGAATATATCAAGCACCGGATGTACAGCAGGTTCTTGTGTTCTCCATCTTTTATCTTCAACATGGAAAAATCACAACTTCTGGGGCTTCCCTGGTGGCGCAGTGGTTGAGAGTCCGCCTGCCGATGCAGGGGAGACGGGTTCATGCCCCGGTCTGGGAAGATCCCACATGCCACGGAGCAGCTGGGCTCGTGAGCCATGGCCGCTGAGCCTGTGCTCTGTAACGGGAGAGGCCACAACAGTGAGAGGCCTGCATACCGAAAAAAGAAAAAAAAAGAAAAATCACAACTTCTTTTTCTAATGAATGCTCCCTCCAAACTCCACACTCACACCTTTTCATACTTTTCATTTCCATAGAATATATTCCTACCATTACTGCTATCTCACCTATTAGCACTTCCCTGTGTGAATTCTGGCCTTCTCTAATTGTTTACTCCATCATTCTGATCTTACATGTTGATCTCCTTATCTTGATTGAAGGCTGGTTGTTCCTTCTACAGTCCTTTTCCCACTGACTGACCCCCAATTCGTAGGCCATGGAGAAGGATTGGACACTCTCTTTGTCCCTATTTTTCATTTTTCTGAATAATTTTTCATCTTTTCAAGGCTACTACTTCATACTTGGTCCTTTCTTTGGTATTCTCTCATTTGTATCAGTCTTGTAATACTTACTGTAGGAAACATGTGATGTCTGTATCATCCCCTCAATCCTCTTCTAATTGCAGCCACAGTTGCAGTGCATGGATCAATGTGAACTCAAACCTGCCTCTTACTGCCAGCCACCAACTTCTGTTTTCTACCTCAAGATCTTCTACACACAATGAGAGCATACTGTACCTAGTTATAGCACAGCCAAGACATGAAGAGGAGTTAATCCCCTAGGACCCCCACAAGCACTGAGGGATTAGAGCAAATAGAGAAATACTCTGATCTCACATATCTCATATGCATAATACTGGAAAGCATGCCTGACACTTCTCAGAGATTCCCTGGATCAAGCCCCCATTGCTCACATAAGTAACCTCAAAAACGTTCTGATATTGAATCTTCCTCCTTCCTGGTCTCACTTTCCTTTTTTTCTCACTTTGATTCTTGGGCTCATTTCTCAAATAAGCTACTTGCACCCATATCCGTAACATACATTCTCTTATAGGACAATAGAAATTAAAATGCAAACACCCTCAAGTATGTAAGCATATAATCCATTATCTTCATCTCTCTATTCTCTCTGCTGTTACCTTTCCTCTAGCCTACTAACATAACCAAGTACACTATTCCTCCCTGTTTTTTTCTTTGTTTTTATTTTGTTTTGTTTTACACACAATAGCTCCAAATTTCACTTTATGTTCAAGTATATTTAGGAAGTAGTTGTATACTAATATTTGCTACTTTCTCACCACTTGGAATCCAGTCCTTTCCCTTGCTGCTCTCCGAAAACACTTCTTGAAAGTTATCAAATGCATTCTAGTTGCCAAATTCTATAAGCTATTTTTCTGTTATCATTCTCCTTGATATTTTGGTGCTTTGATCACAACATAAAGTTTCCTTTCCCTTGATTTTAGGACAAAGTTATCTCTTGCTTCTAGAATTTCTTCTCTGATTACTTCACATATCCTACTGAATTATGTTTAAATGCTTTTCCTTGAGATTCAAATAGATTTAAAATCTAACTACAGTCTATTTTTTCCTCTAAGAATGTTTAAAGTTCACGTTTTATACTCCAAATATGTGGTTCTCAATATTTGCTGCACACTGAGAACACCAGAGGATCTTAAAAAAAAAAAAAATACTGCAGCCTAGCACCTGCTGTCAGACATATTAATTGATATGGATTGAGAACTGGGCATTGGGATTTATAAAGACTTCTTGTGTGATTTAATGTTCAGCAAAATTTGAGAAACACTGTTCTAAATTAAATATAAATGTAACTTCTAAATTTTTTCAGTATTTGTCCAACATCTTGCCATCTCCAATTTTTAGTTTACATTGTTGTTGTTTTTTTTTTTTAAATCTTTCTTGCAGTATAATTGCTTTACAATGGTATGTCAGTTTCTGCTTTATAACAAAGTGAATCAGTTATACATATACATATGTTCTCATATCTCTTCCCTCTTGCATCTCCCTCCTTCCCACCCTCCCTATCTCACCTCTCTAGGTGGTCACAAAGCACCGAGCTGATCTCCCTGTGCTATGCGGCTGCTTCCCACTAGCTATCTATTTTATGTTTGGTAGTATATATGTCCATACCATTCTCGCACTTTGTCACAGCTTGCCCTTCGCCTCCCCATATCCTCAAGTCCATTCTCTAGTAGGTCTGTGTCTTTATTCCCATCTTACCCCTATGTTCTTCATGACATTTTATTTTTTCTTAGATTCCATATATATGTGTTAGCATATGGTATTTGTCTTTCTCTTTCTGACTTACTTCACTCTGTATGACAAACTCTAGGTCCATCCACCTCACTACAAATAACTCCATTTTGTTTCTTTTTATGACTGAGTAATATTCCATTGTATATATGTGCCACATCTTCGTTATCCATTCATCTGATGATGGACACTTAGGTTGCTTCCACCTCCTGGCTATTGTAAACAGACCTTCAATGAATATTTTGGTACATGACTCTTCTTGAATTATGGTTTCTCAGGGTATATGCCCAGTAGTGGGATTGCTGAGTCGTATGGAAGTTATATTTGTAGTTTTTTAAGGAACCTCCATACTGTTCTCCATAGTGGCTGTACCAATTCACATTCTCACCAGCAGTGCAAGAGTGTTCCCTTTCCTCCACACCCTCTCCAGCATTTATTGTTTCGAGATTTTTTGATGATGGCCATTCTGACTGGTGTGAGATGATATCTCATTATAGTTCTGATTTGCATTTCTCTAATGATTAATGATGTTGAGCATTCTTTCATGTGTTTGTTGGCAATCTGTATTCCTTCTTTGGAGAAATGTCTGTTTAGGTCTTCTGCTCATTTTTGGATTGGGTTGTTCGTTCTTCTGTTTTTGAGTTGTACGACCTGCTTGTAAATTTAAGAGATTAATAATTTTTCAGTTGCTTCATTTGCAAATACTTTCTCCCATTCTGAGGGTTGTCTTTTGGGCTTGTTTATGGCTTCCTTTGCTGTGCAAAAGCTTTTAAGTTTCATTAGGTCCCATTTGTTTATTTTGTCATTATTTCCATTTCTCTAAGAGGTGTATCAAAAAGGATCTTGCTATGATTTATGTCATAGAGTGTTCTGCCTACGTTTTCCTCTAAGAATTTAATAGTTTTTGCCCTTACATTTAGGCCTTTAATCCATTTAAAGCTTTTTTTTTTTTTTTTTTTTTTTTTGGCTGTACATGGGCCTCTCTCACTGTCATGGCCTCTCCCATTACAGAGCACAGGCTCCAGACGTGCAGGCCGAGTGGCCACAGCTCACGGGCCCAGCCACTCCGCGGCATGTGGGATCTTCTAAGACAAGGGCACGAACCTGTGTCCCCTGCATTGGCAGGTGGACTCTCAACCACTGCGCCACCAGGGTAGCCCTTGAGCTTATTTTTGTGTATGGTGTTAGTGAGTGTTCTAATCTCATACTTTTACATGTACCTATCCAGTTTTCCCAGCACCACTTATTGAACAGGCTGTCTTTTCTCCACTGTATATTCTTGCCTCCTATATCAAAGATAATATGATCATATTTGCGTGGGTTTATCTCTGGGCTTTGTATCCTGTTCCATTGATCTTTATTTCTGTTTTTGTGCCAGTACCATACTGTCTTGATTGCTGTAGCTTTGTAGTACAGTCTGAAGTCAGGGAGCCTGATTCCTCCAGCTCCGTTTTTCGTTCTCAAGATTGCTTTGGATATTCGGGGTCTTTTGTGTTTCCATACAAATTGTGAAATTTTTTGTTCTAGTTCTGTGAAAAATGCCAGTGGTAGTTTGATAGGGATTGCATTGAATATGTAGATTGCTTTGGGTAGTAGCGTCATTTTTCACAATGTTGATTCTTCCAATCCAAGAACATGGTATATCTCTCCATCTATTTGTATCATCTTTAATTTTTTTCATCAGTGTCTTATAATTTTCTGCATACAGGTCTTTTGTCTCCTTAGGTAGGTTTATTCCTAGATATTTTATTATTTTTGCTGCAGTGGTAAATGGGAGTGTTTTCTTAATTTCACTTTCAGATTTTTCATCATTATTGTATAGGAATATCAGAGATTTCTGTGCATTAATTTTGTATTCTGCTATTTTACAAAATACATTGATTAGCTCTAGTACTTTTCTGGTAGCATCTTTAGGATTCTCTGTGTATAGTATCGTGTCATCTGCAAACAGTGACAGCTTTACTTCTTCTTTTCTGATTTGGATTCCTTTTATTTCCTATTCATCTCTGATTGCTGTGGCTAAAACTTCCAAAACTATGTTGAATAAGAGTGGTGAGAGTTGGCAAAACTTTTCTTGTTCTTGATCTTAGTGGAAATGCTTTCAGTTTTTCACCATTGAGGATGATGTTGGCTGTGGGTTTGTCATATATGGCCTTTATTATGTTGAGGAAAGTTCCATCTATACCTACTTTCTGCAGGGTTTTTATCATAAATGGGTGTTGAATTTTGTTGAAAGCTTTCTCTGCATCTATTGAGATGATTGTATGGTTTTTATCCTTCAATTTTTTAATCAGGTGTATCACATTGATTGATTTGCATATATTGAAGAATCCTTGCATTCATGGAATAAACCCCACTTGATCATGGTGTATGATCCTTTTAATGTGCTGTTGGATTCTGTTTGCTAGTATTTTGTTGAGGATTTTTGCATCTATGTTCATCAGTGATATTGGCCTGTAGTTTTCTTTCTTTGTGACATCCTTGTCTGGTTTTGGTATCATGGTGATGGTGGCCTCGTACAGTGAGTTTGGGAGTGTTCTTCCCTCTGCTGTATTTTGGAAGAGTTTCAGAAGGATAGGTGTTAGCTCTTCTCTACATGTTTGATAGAATTCGCCTCTGAAACCAGCTGGTCCTGGGCTTTTGTTTGTTGGAAGATTTTTAATCACAGTTTCAATTTCAGTGCTTGTGATTGGTCTGTTCATTTTTTCTATTTCTTCCTGATTCAGTCTTGGCAGTTGTGCATTTCTAAGAATTTGTCCATTTCTTCCAGGTTGTCCATTTTATTGGCATAGAGTTGCTTGTAGTAATCTCTCATTATCTTTTGTATTTCTGCAGTGTCAGTTGTTACTTCTCCTTTTTCATTTCTAATTCTATTGACTTGAGTCTTCTCCCTCTTTTTCTTGATGAGTCTGGCTAATGGTTAATCAATTTTGTTTATCTTCTCAAAGAACCAGCTTTTAGTTTTATTGTTCTTTGCTATTGTTTCCTTCATTTCTTTTTTTATTTATTTCTGATCTGATCTTCATGATTTCTTTCCTTCTGCTAATTTTGGGTTTTTTTGTTCTTCTTTCTCTGATTGTTTTAGGTGCAAGGTTAGGTTGTTTATTCGAGATGTTTCCTGTTTCTTAAGGTAGGATTGTATTGCTTGAAACTTCCCTCTTAGAACTGCTTTTGCTGCATCCCATAGGTTTTGGGTTGTCGTGTCTCCATTGTCATTTGTTTCCATGTATTTTTTGATTTCCTCTTTGATTTCTTCAGTGGTCACTTCGTTATTAAGTAGTGTATTGTTTAGCCTCTATGTGTTTGTACTTTTTACAGATCTTTTCCTGTAATTGATATCTAATCGCATAGCATTGTGGTCAGAAGAGATACTTGATACAATTTCAATTTTCTTAAAATCACCAAGGCTTGATTTATGACCCAAGATATGATCTATCCTGGAGAATGTTGCATGAGCACTTGAGAAAAATGTGTATTCTGTTGTTTTTGGATGCCCTATAAATATCAATTAAGTCCATCTTGTTTAATGTATCATTTAAGGCTTGTGTTTCCTTATTTATTTTCATTTTGGATGACCTGTCCATGGGTGAAAGTGGGGTGTTATAGTCCCCTACTATGAATGTGTTAGTGTTCATTTCCCCTTTATGGCTGTTATTACTTGCCTTATGTAATGAGGTGCTCCTATGTTTGGTGCATAAGCACTTACAATTATTATATCTTCTACTTGCATCGATCCCTTGATCATTATGTAATGTCCTTCTTTGTCTCTTCTAATAGTCTTTATATTAAAGTCTATTTTGTCTGATATGAGAATTGCTACTCCAGCTTTCTTTTGGTTTGCATTTGCATGGAATATCTTTTTCCATCCCCTCACTTTCAGTCTGTATGTGTCCCTAGGTCTGTAATGGGTCTCTTGTAGACAGCTTATATATGGGTCTTGTTTTTTTATCCATTCAGCCAGTCTGTGTCTTTTGGTGGGAGCATTTAATCCATTTACATTTAAGGTAATTATCAATATGTGTATTCCTATTCCCATTTTCTTAATTGCTTTGGGTTTATTTTTGTAGGTCTTTTTCTTCTCCTGTGTTTCTTGCCTAGAGAACTTCCTTTAGCATTTGTTGTAAAGCTGATTTGGTAGTGCTGAACTCTCTCAGCTTTTCCTTGTCTGTAAAGACTTTAATTTCTCCATCAAATCTGAATGAGATCCTTGTTGGGTAGAGTAATATTGGTTGTAGGTTTGCTTCCTTTATCACTTTAAATATGTCTTCCCAGCCCCTTCTGGCTTGCAGAGTTTCTGTTGAAAGATCAGCTGTTAATCTTATGGGGATTCCCTTGTGTGTTATTTGTTGTTTTTCCCTTGCTGCTTTTAATATGCTTTCTTTGTATTTAATTTTTGACAGTTTGATTAATATGTGTCTTGGCCTGTTTCTCCTTGGATTTATCCTGTATGGAACTGTCTGTGCTTCCTGGACTTGATTAACTATTTCCTTTCCCATATTAGGGATGTTTTCAACTATAATCTCTTCAAATATTTTCTCAGTCCCTCTCTTTTTCTCTTCTTCTTCTGGGACCCCTATAATTCAAATGTTGGTGCATTTAATGTTGTCCCAGATGTCTCTGAGACTGTCCTCAGTTGTTTTCATTCTTTTTTCTTTATTCTGCCCTGCAGTTGTTATTTCCACTCTTTTATCTTCCAGGTCACTTATTCGACTTCTGCCTCAGTTATTCTGCTATTGATCCCTTCTAGAGTATTTTTAATGTCATTTATTGTGTTGTTCATCATTGCTTGTTTCCTCTTTAGTTCTTCTAGGTTCTTGTTAAATGTTTCTTGCATTTTCTCTATTCTATTTCCAATATTTTGGATATCTTTACTATCATTATTCTGAATTCTTTTTCAGATAGACTGCCTATTTCCTCTTCATTTGTTAGGTCTGGTGGGTTTTTATCTTGCTCCTTCATCTGCTGTGTGTTTTTCTGTCTTCTCATTTTGCTTATCTTACTGTGTTTGGGGTCTCCATTTTGCAGGCTGCAGGTTCGTAGTTCCCGCTGTTTTTGGTGTCTGTTCCCAGTGGCCCCACTTGGTTAAGTGGGGTTGTGTAGGCTTCCTGGTGGAGAGGTCTATTGCCTGTGTTCTGGTGGATGAGGCTGGATCTTGTCTTTCTGGGGGCAGGTCCACGTCTGGTGGTGTTTTTGGGGTGTCTGTGGACTTATTATGATTTTAGGTAGCCTCTCTGCTAATGGGTGGGGTTGTGTTCCTGTCTTGCTAGTTGTTTGGCATAGGGTGTACAGCACTGTAGCTTGCTGGTCGTTGAGTGAAGCTAGGTGTTGGTGTTGAGATGGAGATCTCTGGGAGATTTTCACCGCTTGATATTACGTGGAGCTGGGAGGTCTTGTGTGGACCAGTGTCATGAATTTGCTCTCCAACGTCAGAGGCACAGCACTGACTCCTGGCTGCAGCACCAAGAGCCTTTCATCCACATGGCTCAGAATAAAAGGGAGAAAAAGTAGAAAGACAGAAAGAAAGAGGATAAAATAAAATAAAATAAAGTAAGATAAAATAAAATAGTTATTAAAATAAAAATAATTATTAAGAAAAAAAGTTTTTAAGTAAAAAAAGAAAAAAAATATATAAAAAACCAGACGGACAGAATGCTAGGACAGATGGTGAAAGCAAAATTATACAGACAAAATCTCACACAGAAGCATACACATACACACTCACAAAAAGAGGAAAAGTGGAAAAAATAATAAATCTTTCTCTCAAAGTCCACCTCCTCAATTTGGGATGATTCATTGTCTATTCAGGTATTCCACCGATGCAGGGTACATCAAGTTGATTGTGGAGATTTAATCCGCTGCTCCTGAGGCTGCTGGGAGAAATTTCCCTTTCTCTTCTTTGCACAGGTCCCGGGCTTCAGCTTTGGATTTGGCCCTGCCTCTGCATGTAGGTTGCCAGAGGGCCTCTGTTCTTCGCTCAGACAAGACGGGGTTAAAGGAACAGCTGATTTGGGGGCTCTGGCTCACTGAGGCCAGGGGGAGGGAGGGGTACAGATGCGGGGCGAGCCTGTGGCAGCAGAGGCCAGTGGGACGTTGCACCAGCCTGAGTTGTGCTGTGTATTCTCCCGGGGAAATTGTCCCTGGATCCCGGGACCCTGGCAGTGGCGGGCTGCACTGGCCCCCCGGAAGGGTGGTGTGGATAGTGACCTGTGCCCACACACAGGCTTCTTGGTGGCAGCAGCAGCAGCCTTAGCGTCTCATGCCCATCTCTGGAGTCAGCGCTGATAGCCACGGCTCACGGCCGTCTCTGGAGCTCCTTTAAGCAGCGCTCCTAATCCCCTCTCCTCATGCACCAGGAAACAAAGAGGGAAGAAAAAGTCTCTTGCCTCTTTGGCAGGTCCAGACTTTTTCCCAGACTACCTCCCAGCTAGCCATGGTGCACTAACCCCCTTCAGGCTGTGTTCATGCAGCCAACCCCAGTCCTCTCCCTGGGATCTGACCGAAGCCGGAGCCTCAGCTCCCAGCCCCTGCCCGCCCCGGCGGGTGAGCAGACAAGCCTCTCGGGCTGGTAAGTGCCGGTCAGCACCAATCCTCCATGTGGGAATCTCTCTGTTTTGCCCTCCGCACCCCTGTTGCTGTGCTCTCCTCCATGGCCCCGAAGCTTAGCCCCTCCGCCACCCGCAGTCTCCGCCCACGAAGGGGCTTCCAAGTGTGCCAGTTTACATTGTTTTAAGAATGCTTTTCTAGCCTTATCTCCACTGTGCCAACTCTTACCTTTCTTTAAGGTCCAGTGGAAACAGCATTTCTTCCATTAAATGTGTTCTAGTTGCCCCTGCCCTAAGCAGTTTTGACTAATGTTGAACCATTCAAAGATGTTATTGGTGAATATTTTATGAAATTTTGCTTCTGTGAGAATAAATTCAACTTCTGTGTTATTCACTAATGTATCCCAGAGTCAAGGCAGAGTTCCTGAAAGTCACAGAGGAGAGTCTCATGAAATACTAGCTAAATAAGTGATCTACTGCCTGACTAACTGAAGAAACCAACTGAAGAATGACAAACAATCTCAAATGTCTTTGTTCAGGTCCTATGAGCACCTATAAATGACAAGCTCCTGAGAGAATTATCTATGTCTAATTTGTTTAACATGCCTCTCTATTCTGAAGGACTATCATATATATATATGTTGCTGATAATTATTTTTGTATAGATAAATTAATGAACATATAGATAGCTTTAAGTTTAATTACTTTAAATTTTTAAATAACAGATTTAATTGCTTAAGAAAACATTTGAAATTGACAAAGTCATATGTCTACACTTCAGTTTTCTGTTTCTGAATGAAAAGGCTTTGCTAGGATATTTCTGTTTTACACCTTTGAAACAACCTACTGTTCTATTCATTTTAAATTCTATAGCTATTATTTATTGAACACTAGCTGTGTGCCAAGCATTGGGATAAATTTGTTGAAGGAATCATTTATTTAATTCTCACAAATGGTGGCTGTAGGGCATAAAGTTAAGGGTATGAAGTTAGGATACAGACTATATTAGATTCAAATCCAAGCCCCAGTACTAAATTAATCATGATGAAGGTAAACTCCTTAACCTCTCTAATTCACTTTCACTGACTATAAAATTAAGATAATACAACTCATCTCAATATGTTGTGAGAATTAAATTACTTAATGAGTCAAAGGTGTTTAGAAAGTACCTGGTACTGAATAAATGATTGGATTTTTTAAGCTATTAATTGAATAGTTGTTATTCAATACTAACTACATGATGAAAATGGAGATTAGGATATAAGTGTTTCTCAGGGCCATAGATACTTTAAATGGAAGAATCTAAATTCAAATAAGATTCATTACAAGCTCCTTAGAAATTGTGTTCCTTTTAATATTGGAATGTTTCCTTAGCCCTACATATGCAGCCTACTTTTTATAAGCCTATGTTGCTTGATACTCTTTAGAGAGAAATTTGGATTCACTCTGTGATTAGATCTATTATAATGTTATAGAGCTCTAAAACAGATTCATAAAGGAAATCCTGACATAACTTTAACTATAGGTGACACTAAATAAATAAGTGTCTCTGCTTTGGCTCTGAATCTACTCAGTAACGTGGAAAATGGCTGTGTTAGCTGCGTATGCAATCATACAAAACAGCTCAGTGAATTGTAAGAATGTGTTGGCAACAAATGCTTGTGCAAGAACAGCAATTTTGCAGGACTATGCATATTTAAATTTGAGATCAACTTGCTGAATCTGTAATAACATTTGTAAGAAAGACTTTAGAAATATAGTTAATGTTTAGTTTCCATTTCTCCTGTAACAGAGTCAAAACTTATTATAACTAAAGAACATGTAGCAGTACAAAATCTCCCTTAAAAATGTGAATTATATCTACTCAAGTACAGAGCTCATCTATTTAAGCAAGATCTTATATACAGGATTTATCCATTTTCATGTAACATTATGAGCTCAGTAACAGTGTCACCATCAAACCCCAAGAAGTTGGTAGGAAAACAAAGAGTACATGTCTTCTTAGGAGTATACTTTAGAAAACACATCAGTTCTTGTCTTTAAGATCCATATAATTGACAAAAATAACTGCTCATTTCCAAAGAATTACATGAGCAGAAAAGAATAATTCAATTTTGATAATTACCCACTATCGACAGTGCTTCCTCACATGACTAAAATATAGCTTAAAAAAGTGGAATTCTTAGTAAAAGGATGTCCAAATTCAGCATACCTTAAACAAAACTTTACTTAATTTTTTTTTCCTGTTTTCATTTTTAGGATATCTCTGAAGCATGTTTGGCTGGTACTTTCATTATTGATAGATTACCTTTATTTATTAAGTCTCTAAGAAAATGCTCAATTCTCATTTACTGTTTGATTAATTTTTGGACATTCTGATATATGTGTAACATAGAAACTATAAAATGACACACACATACAAGGAACTATTAAAATAATTTATTAAAATAATAATTTAATTTATTTTAATCTAATTATTAAAATAATTTAAAGTTATTCTCCTTTTTACAATAAAGGAAAGTTAGAGATCCACCCTGAGTAGTATGTATTTCTTTGAACTTGTTAACAGCCATTACATTATGAGAAGATTTCTGTATAAAAGTCACTTATCCTACCACTTTTTCAATATCCATCAAACTCCTCATGTCTTTACTTTTATTTTAAATTTTTTATTGGAGTATAGTTACTTTGTAACGTTTTGTTAGTTTCTGCTGTACAAGGAAGTGAATAAGCTATATGTATACATATATCCCCTCTCTGTAGCACCTCCCTCCCCCCACCTTCTAATACAGTTTAGAATACATGGTATACTATTAAAATCAACTATCTGCAAATCCTTAACTCTCCAACCCCTCTCTATTTATTGTATTCATCCTCCTCCCAAATTCCAACTGTTGTTAAAATGAACCATTGATTACACTCTGGCTATAATCTGATTGTCACACCAAGTCACAGACCCCCTTGATCTCATTCTACTTTTGTGCTAAACATCTAAAATTTCTCTATTACTTTGTCAATATTCTGTCCCTAGGTAAACTCATCTAATTTCTCAGAATTACTCTCTGTAGACCAATGACTGTAAATTTTTTTCATCAATTTTTGCTTCTTGAATCCTTATATCCATTTTTATTTGCATATTCACTTGGAAATATAATAGTTATCCAATATTTATCATATTCCTAACAGCTACATGTATTCTCCCTCTTCCAAACTGGATCCACCCAAAATGTTCCTATATCACAAATTGCTCAAGCTATAAACCTAGGAGTCCTTCTTGATTTTTAACTTTCTCTCACCACCTTACCCAATATATAAGCAATTCCCATTGATCATGCTTTCCTTCTTTCCAATGTTATATTCTTTATTCAAACCTCTCTTATTTCTTATTCACTCTGCCTTTCGACCATCTAAGTCTTCTCTATGCTTCCATTCTTGCTTTGTTACAATATATTCTTCACAAAATCACTACAATAATCCTTTGATCACTGTCCTAAATAAAAATCTTCAAAGACATCTAATCACACATAGAATAAATCTGAAATCTTTATCATTACCTGCAGGACATTAAATAAAATAGGAATCAAACATCTGGTCTCCCATCACATTTACAATAAACCAAAATCTTTACAATGATTTCAAGTAGGAGCCAGTAAACTTGTTCTGTAAAGGGCCACATAGTATTAGTTTATACTTTGTGAGCTATACAGTCTCTGTTGCAATTATTCAACTCTGTTTTATAGTATGAAATTAGCCATAGACAATACATACCAAAGGGCATGGCTGTGTTCTAGTACAACTTTATTTACAAAAGAAGGTGTAGCTCACTGACCCTGGCCTAAAGGACTACACAGATCATGTCCCCTTTCCCAACACATAAACACACACACACACACACACACACACACACACACAACTGATGTGTTTCCTACTCTTCTCCCCTTTCCTTACTAAGCTCTAGTGATACTTGTCTCCATGTTCCTGAAATATGCTAAGCACATTTCTTCCTCAGGGCCTTTGTAATTGTTGCCCTTTTCTGGAATATCAGCAGGATTTTCTCTTTCAATTCCTTTTGCTCTCTTTTTTACCTATTCATTAAAGGTTGTTTTCATCAATGCTATTTTAAATATCATCCTCGTTGCCTTGACTTGATACTCATCCTTTTGCTTTCTTTATATCTATCTATCTGTCGGTCTATGTATGTTTGCATGTATCTATCTATCTATATCAACATTGGACACAGTTTAGATTTTATTTCTTGCAATATGAGAGCAGGGGCTTTGTCTGTTTATATTTTTTTTTATTGTTGCATTCCCATATCCTAGAAGAGTGACTGGCACATAATAGATGTTCAGCAAATATTTGCTTCCTCTTTTTTTTAAATTGCAAGTTTAAGTTTAAATTTTGGAAAATAAGACAAGGATTCTTTTAAAAATAGATGAGGTAGAAATTGCTTGAGGTGAGGAAAAGGTGACATATTTGGTTTCAAATACCAATATTATATTACAAAGGAAATAGACAAAATAACAGTACAAATATAAACCTGATATCATCTAAACTTAAAGTAGTCCATATTTGATTTCAGCTAATTCCCATTAGGCACACTGGTGTAAAAAGTTGACTATTATTATCTGTTCCACATTCTATTTTTGTAAGATTTCTGTTTCACACCCCAGAGGTGGCAATTGTGAACCATTTCTCCAGCATTTTATTGATTCCTTCCCATAGAAACCCTATGACTACTGATGAACTCATTGAGAATTACACTGCTGCATTTATCAAGAATTCAAGGAAAGACTTTTGTGGTTGTTAACTAATTTCATCTCAATTTTTTATTTTTTATTTTAATTCTTTAAAATTTTCAACATATACTTTTTAGTTAATATTTCAAAAAATACAAATCAAAAAGTGAAAATGTCACTTTTATCACCTTTTTTTCCACACTTTGGTGATAACCAGTATTATTAGTTTGATTTGTACTTTTCCACATTTACAAATAATTTTTTTTGTAAATAGCATCAAACTATTCCTATTTTCTATGATTTACCTTTCCACTTAACCACATAGACTAAGAATCATTTCATTTCAGTACTTATAAATTATTTCATTATTTTTACTTTTTTAATTGAATACCATATTAACAATAAACCATGAATATGTAACAAGTTCCTCATGGAGAGATTTTTTTCTCATATTTAAATAATTCAAACATTATCACAAATATATACTTTTGAACACACATTGTTTTTGTAGTTATCTATTAGTACACATTTGGCTTAGATTCCTAGAAGTGGAATTGCTGAAGCAAAGAATTTATAGATTTATAGCTTATAATAAATTGTTAACTTCCTCAAAAATCTATCTCAATTTATAATCTCACTATCAGTCTATGAGAGAATCCATTTTTTAACAACTCTGGATTTATCAGTACTCCTATTTGCTTATCTGAGAAATATAATTTGAATTTTTGCTTTTTGAAAGGATAAACAAAATTGATAAATATTTAGCTAGACCCACCAAGAATAAAAAGGTCCCCAGATGGCAGCATTTTATGTTCTGAACTGTTTGTGTTATATAGTATTTTTTTCCTCTTTGGAACTTTTGTGTTGTTAATAAGAAAAAATAAATAAAATCAGAAATAAAGGAGAATTATTACAACTGATACCACAGTAATACAAAGAATCATAAGAGACTACTGTGAACAACTAAATGCCAAAAATGTGAACAACTTATAAGAAATGGATAACTTCCTAGAAGCATACAACATTCCAAAATTGGACCATGAAGAAATAGAATATAAGAACAGACCAGTTACTAGTAAGAAAACTGAATCAGCAATTAAAAACCTACCAATAAACAAAAGTCCAGAATCATGTGCCTTCACTTGTGAATTCTACAAAACATTCAAATAATAATTAAAAACAAATCTTCTCAAACTCTTCCAGAAAAGAGGCCAGAATACTTCCAAACTCATGTTATGAGTCCAGCTTTATTCTGACATCAAAACAAGACATGGACACTACAAAAAAATAAAATTGCAGGCCAATATCCCTGATGAATACAGATGCAAAAATCCTCAACAAAATATTAGCAAACCAAATTAAATATATATATATATATATATATATATATATGTATTAAAAGGATCATACACCATGATAAAGTTGGATTGCATGAGAGATGCAAGGATTGTTCATCATTGGCAAATCAATCAATATGTATGCGACACTAAGAAAATGAAGGACAGAAATAATATGATCATCTCAATAGGTGCAGAAAAAGCTTTTTACAAAATTCAACATCTATGTATAATAAAAACTCTCAATAAAATAGGTAAAGAGGGAACTTACCTCAACATAATAGAGGTCATATACAACAAGCCCACAGCTAACATCATTCTCAATTTTGAAAAGCTAAAAGCTTTTCCTCTAACAGGAACAAGAGTAGGATTCCCACTCTCACCAGCTTTATATGACATGGTGTTGGAAGTCCTAGCCACAGCAATTTAGCAAGAAAAAAATGGCATCCAAATTGGAAAGTACGAAGTAAAACAATCACTATTTGACAATGAGATAATATTACATATTAAAAGAAACCTAAAGACTCCACCAAAAAACAGTTACAATTAATAAATGAATTCAGTGAATTTGCATGATAAAAAATAAATATACAGAAATTGCTTGCCTTTCTACACACTAATAAACTATGAGAAAGAGAAACTGAGAAAAAAATCCATTTACTATTGCATCAAAATGAATACAATACCTGCAAGTAAATTTAACCAAGGAGGTAAAAATCTGTACATTGAGATTACAAGAATTTGATAAAAAAGAAAATTGAATAAGATACAAATGAATGGAAAGATATTCTATACTCATGGATTGGAATAATTAACATTGTTAAAGTGTTCATATTACACAAAGCAATCTACAGATTTGATGCAATCTCTATCAAAATTCCTATGTAATTTTTCACAGAAATAGAACAATCATAAGTTTTGTATGGAACCACAAACAAATCAGAATATCCAAACAATCTTGAGAAAGAAAAACAAAACTCAAGGCATTATACTCCTGATTACAAAGTATTACAAAACTATTGGAATCAAACAGTATAGTTTTGGCATAAGACAGACACATAGATTAATAGAACAGAACAGAGATCTCAGAAATAAACCCACACATATACAGTGAATTAATTTACAACAAAAGAGCCAATAACATACAGTGGGGAAATCACACTCTCCTTAAGAACTGGAGTTGTGGAAAATGGACAGCCAAATGCAAAAGAATGAAAAACTGGGCTACCCAAAAAAAACTGGGCTTACACCAACAAACAAAAATCACCTCAAATGGATGCAAGACTTGAATACCAAAATGATAAAACTCTTAGAAGAAAACATACGTTTTCTTGACATCAGTCTAAGTGATGATCTTTTGCATCTGACACCAAAAGCAAGGACAATAAAAGCAAAAATAAATAAGTGGGCCTACATCAAACTAAAAAGCATCTGTCCAACAAGGGAAACCATCAACTAAATGAAGAGGCAGTTTACTGAATAGGAGAAAATATTTGTAAGTCATATATTTGATAAGAGGTTAAGATCCAAAATATATAAAGACCTCATACAACTCAATAACAAAAATCTAACTGTGCAACTGAAAACTGAGCAGAGATCTGAATAGACATTCATCCAGAGAAGACATACTGTTGGCCAACAGGTATATGAAAAGATGCTCAGCATCACTAATCATTAGGGAAATCCAAATTAAAATCACAATGAGATATCACCTCATAGCTGTCAGAATGACTATTATCAAAAAGTCAAAAAAATTACAAGCATTGGCAAGGATGTGGAGAGAATGACACATTTGTGCATCATTGGTGGGAATGTAAATTTGTACAGCCACTATGGAAAACAGTAAAGAATTTCCTCAAAATATTAAATATAGAGCTACCACATGGTCCAGCAATTCTACTTCTGGATACTTATTTGAATAAAATAAAAACACTAATAAAAGCTATATGCACCCCTATGTTTATTGCAGCATTTTTTTTTATAATAGCTAAGATATGGAAACATCCTAAGTGGCCATGAGTAGTTGAATGGATAAATAAGATGTGTTATATATATATGTATATATGGTGGAATATATCTCATCCAGCTTTGAGGACATTATGCTAAGTGAAATAAGTTAAACAAAGAAATACAAATACCTACAAATATCATATAATCTCACTTATATGTGGAATCTAAAAAAAAAAAACAAAACAAAACTAAGCTCATAGATACAGAGAACAGACTTTAGTTGCTAGAGGTGGTGGGTGTAAGGGGTGGGTGAAATGGATGAAGGGAGTCAAAATGTACAAATTACTGTGGGAAGTATAAGGTACAACATGGCAAATATAGTCAATAATACCGTATTACATATTTGAAATTGTCTGAGTCAATCTAAAAGTTCTCATCACAAGAAAAAAATCTGTAATTTTATATGGTGATGGATGTTAACTTGATTTATTGTAGTGATCACTTCATTATATATACAAATAAAGAATTGTTATGTTGTACAACTGAAACTAATATAATGTTCTATGTTAATCATAACTCAATAACAAAATTTGAATTTTACTTTAAATTTCCTAACATATGATTCCTCTGATTACTAAGGATATTGATCTTTTCTATTCATTTCTGTTTTTAATATTTTCTATGACTATCATATTCATATTCTTAGCCTATATCAAGTTGCTTAGTCTTTTTAGCTATTTTTTCTTCCAGTTTTATTGATATATAATTGACATACAATACTAAGTTTAAGGTGTCCAACATAATGATTTGACTTACATATATCATGCAATGATTTTTACAATAAGTTTAGTGAACATTTATCATCTCATATAGAGACAAAATTAAGGAAATAGAAAAATATTTTCCTGTGAGGAGAACTTTTGGATTTACACTCTTAACAGTTATCATTTATAATATATAGCACTGTTAGTTATCTTTATCACATTGTACCTTATATCCGTAGTACTTAATTGTCTTGTAACTGGAAGTTTTAACTTTTGACCACATTTCTGAATCCCCCCACCACCTTTGCCTCTGGTAAAAACAAATCTGATCTCTTTTTATATGAGTTTTATTGTTAGTTTGTTTTTGAAGTATAATTAACCTACTACACAATTTTAGCTCCCGTTAAACAATGCAGTAATTCAATACTTCTATAACTTTGAAAATAATCACCACAATAAGTCTAGTCTTGTTCCTGATCTTAGAGGGAGAGCTTTCACTTTTTCACCATTGAGTATGGTGTTTGTTTTATACGACCTTTATTATGGCAAGGTACGTTTTTTCTATACCCATTTTATTGAGAGTTTTTTATTATAAAGGGGGGCTAAATCTTTTAAAATGCATTAAATGCATCTATTTATGTGATCATAAGATTTTTATTCTTCAGTTTGTTACTGTGGTGTATCATATTGATTAATTTGTGGATAATGAATCATCCTTGCTACCTTGATCATTATATTAATCTTTTAATGTATTGTTGAAATCAGTTTGTTACAATTTTGTTAAGGATTTTTGCATTCATGCTCATCAATGTTATTGGCTTATAATTTTCATTTTTGTGATATCTTTGTCTATATTTGTTATCAGGGTGATGTTGGCCTCATAGAATGAGTACAGAATCATTCCTTCCTCTACAAATTTTTGAAATAGTTTGAGAGGGACAGATGTTAACTCTTCTCTAAATGTGTTATAGAATTCACCTGTAAAGCAATCTGGTCCTATACTTTTGTTTGTTGGGAGTTTTTTCATTTCTGATTTAATTTCATTAGTGGTAATTGGTCTGTTCATGTTTTCTACTTACTGTTCAGTCTTGGGAGACTGTACATTTCTAGGAATGTGTCCTTTTGTTCTAGGCTGTCCATTTTATTGGCATACAATTGTAGCAGTCTCCTATGATCTTTTTGTTTCTATGGTATCAGTCATAAATTCTCCTTTTTCATTCTGATTTTTTTGATTTGGACTTTTTTTTTTTTTTCTTGATGAGTCTAGCTAGAGGTTTATCAATTTTGTTTATCTTTGGAAAGATGAAGCTCTCAGTTTAATTGATCTTTTCTATTGATTTTCTTTTTGATTGTTCCTAGTACATTAGTTCTGCTCTGGTTCTTAAAATTTCTTCCTTCTACTTACTTTGTGTTTTGTCTTTTCCTTTTCTAGTTCCTTTAGGTATAAGTTTAGATTTTTATTTGGTACTTTTCTTATTTCCTAATGTAGGCTTATATCACTATAAAGTTTCCCCTTAGAATTTCTTTTGCTGAGTCCCATAGATTTTGATCTTAGTGTTCTCATTTTCATTTGTCTTCAGATATTCATTATTTTTATTTTCTTCTTTGATTTATTCAGTAATCCACTGGTTGTTTAATAATATTGTTTAGCTTCCCTTTGGTTGTGTTTTGTGTTTTTTTTTTTTTTCTTGTAGTTGATATCTAGTCTCACAGCATTGTGGTTGGAAATGATGTTTGATATGATTTCAATTTTCTTAGATTTACTGAGGTTCGTTTTGTGACCTAGAAGTGATCTATCCTGGAGAATATTCCATGTGCACTTGAAAAGAATGTGTATTCTGCTGCTTTGAGAAGAAATGTTCTACACATATCTATTAAGTTCCTTTGGTCTAATGTGTCATTTAAGGCCAGTGTTTCCTTATTGATTGTCTGCCTAGATGATCTGTCCATTGATATAAATGGGGTGATAAAGTCTCCTGTTATGAATGTGTTGCTGTCAATTTCTCCTTTATGTCTGTTAATATTCGTTTTATATATTTAGGTGATCCTATATTGTGTGCCTATGTATTTTCAACCATTATATCCTTTTCCTGGATTGATCCCTTGATCATTATGTAATGTCTTTCTTTGTCTCTTGTTACAGTCTTTGTTTTAAAGTCCATTTTGTCAGATATAAGTATCGCTACCCCAGCTTTCTTTTCATTTCCATTTTCAATGAATACCTTTTTCTAAGCCCTCAGCTGCAGTCTGTGTGTGTCTTTAGATTTGAAGTGAGTCTCTTGTAAGCAGAATATATATAGGTCTTGTTTTAGTATCTATTCAGCCACCCTATGTCTTTTGATTGGAGCATTTAGTCCATTTACATTTAATGTAATTATCTATAGGTATGTATTTATTGCCATTTTGCTAATTGTTTTTATATTTATTTTAAATTCCTTTCTTCTTCTTTTGTTCTTTTCCCTTGTGATTTGGTGACTATAGTTAGTGTTATGTTTTGTGTGATTAAGAGGTGAGAGACATCTTGGATCTGGTGTAAACCTTATGGTAGGTGTAGCCAGTGTCCAGGGTTGTCCCAGAACTGGCGTTGGCCTGCTGGTAGGCAGGGATGGGGCCCAGGAGTTCTCAGGGCTAGTGCCAGCCTACTGTTTGGTGGAGTTAGGTCCTGGGGTCTCTGGCTACAAAGTCCTCAGGGTCTCAATGCTGGAGTCTGTCTGTTGGTGGGTGGGGTCATTTCCTGACCTAGCTGGCTGCATGAACAATGGTGTCCTGAAGCTGGTGTCAGCCCACTGGTGGGTAAGTCTCGATCCTGTAGTGGCTTACTGAGGGGCCCAACGTGTTCCAGAGCTGCTGTTGGCTTGCTGGAGCAGGAGGACTGGGCCCAACCATTCTGTGGCCTTGTCTTCCCAGTACAGTACCCCAAGTTCTTTGAGGACAACCTATGTAATTGTAATTATTCTCCCATTTGTTGGTCAACTACCTAGGGGTATAGATCTTCACCATACTGCTCCTCTGCCCCTCCTACCTGTCTCATTGTGGTTCTTTCTTTATATCTTTAGTTGTAGAAAATCTTTTCTGCTAAACTTCCAGTCTTTCTCATCAGTGGTTGCTCTATAAATAGTTGTAATTTTGCTATGTCCATGAGAGGAGTTGAACTCATGGTCTTCCTACTCTGCCATGTTGGCCACTCCCTGTTTGGTCTATTAAAATATTTATTTGTTTATACGTTAAGACTAAATCTTTGTTTATTATGTAAAGATAGTTTTCTTTGACTTTTAACTTTTTATTTTATTTATTTTACGATTCAATTTTTCTTTCAAAAATTTTAATTTATGCCATATCAAATTTATATGAATGTAATTTTTACTGTTTCAGAAAAAATACTATATATACATATAATATGTATATATTATATGCACATATATATTTTACTGTTGCAGTTTGTTTCATTTTATATATATAGGGAATCCCAAATGTGATAGAACTTGATATTTCAGGAACACAAATCCTCCTCACATTTTTTTATAATGCACATGGTTGAGTATAGAAAAGTCTGACCTATAGATACATGGAATATAATTGTTTAAAACATTAAAGTTCCTTTGAAACATTTTTTAGGTTTTTGTTTTAAATGTATAAATCATTATGAACTATATAATATATTATTAAGTGACATTTGTCTCTTAATTTCTTTATTTTCAATATATAGTGCAATTTAAACAATTAAATTAGTGCACAGAAAAATCATTCATGTGAGATTTGATATCATGCAGATTCTTAGGCTCATTCCCAAAATTTTGTTTCAACAGTTTGGTTATTAGGTGTCATAATCTATATTTTTAACAAGCACACCAGGTCATTTTCTTGTGGATATATCATTTTTGAGAAATCTCTAACTTACAATTTACATGTAGTTTTGATTATTAATGAGATTTCCACTAGCTATTATAAAATCAATTAAAAGATAATTGTATAAAATTTGTATTCAATATGCTGTTGAAAACATGGAATAATAAATAAATAACTAATAATACATAAGACAGTTGCAAAACAATGTCATTTTTTTTCCTGTTTTTGTAATAATATACAGCAAATGACTTTGCACTTTTCTCTGACTTCCCAAAATATAAACCAAATTTTTCCTCTTAAAAATGTAGCTCAGGGCTTCCCTGGTGGCACAGTGGTTGGGAGTCTGCCTGCCGATGCGGGGGATGCGGGTTCGTGCCCCGGTGTGGGAGGGTCCTGTGTGCCGCAGGGTGGCTGGGCCCGTGAGCCATGGCTGCTGGGCCTGTGCGTCCGGGACCTGTGCTCCGCAGTGGGAGAGGCCACAGTAGTGAGAGGCCCGCGTACAAAAAAAAAATAATGTAGCTCAAACAAATAAAAAGCTTCCCATTGACAGGGATACTGTTATTCTTTCTATTGTCTGGCTTGCTTCCTGAAACACAAATAGGTATAAAAGGAGATAGATTTCTTACCAGTATCTTTATAAGTTTTTTTAAGAGAGTACATGTGTGGGTGTACGTGGATTTTCCTCTTTGTTGCCAAAGTACTACTGGGGATATTGTGATAGTTTTAAATGATTATAACAAAGGCCATAAATGAATATGAGATGTAGAAGTAACTCCAGAAGAGAGATACTAAAGTATTTGAAAATAGTACTATTTGATTTTAAAATGTGTTTCCATTTTATGGGCCTAGAAAGCCATAGGGAAAAGGGAAAGTGAAACTCAACAGGTATTAGTGTGATATATCATAAAGCATATTAGGAAACGAAACCAGGCCTTCCTGATGGACTAATGGACCATACAGTCCAGCTTCTTGTCTCAGATATGTCCAATCTGAAAAATAGGAAGGCAATATGAAAGTAAAGCAAAATTTAAAATAATACTATAGAATATATTTGTTGTCATTTTTCCCATTTCTCACCCTGACTGTGCTTAATCTATTCTTATATATATAAGAGATGGTAATAAATGAAATAATATCTGTCATCTACTGATACCTTATAGTCCACTTTTATTCTTAGTAATGATTCTATACAGTTGGTGGTTTTAGCCAAGATTTGCAAATTGGAAACAGAAACCAAGAACAATTAAGCAATTAGCCTAGTCTTGTAATAACCAGAGCCACTATTTACATTAAATTATGCCTAGTTTTTGGACTTCCCTAGTGGTGCAGTTGTTAAGAATCCACCTGCCAATTCAGGGGACACGGGTTCAAGCCCTGGTCTGGGAAGATCCCACATGCCATGGAACAACAAAGCCCGTGAGCCACAACTACTGAGCCTGTGCTCTAGAGTCCACGAGCCACAACTACTGAAGTCCGCATGCCTAGATCCTGTGCTCACACAAGAGAAGCCACCACAATAAGAAGCCCACCCACTGCAATGAAGAGTAGCCTCTGCTCATCGAAACTAGAGAAAGCCTGTGCAAAACAACAAAGACAGAATGCAGTAAAAAATAAATAAATAAATATTTTTTAAAAAAATGTTTTTTCTTTCAAGGGAGTCCAGGTCTAGGTTGGTATATTTAATTACTGCCTCTTTGAGTATTTCCAGGAAGGCTGTAGTGTTTTCATTGGGTTCCTGGCTGATGGCTGAAACCTTTGAGTAATTAATGAGTTTCCTCATTAACTCATTAATGAGTTCAGCTTTTATACAGATTATAACATGTTCCTTTTCCCATTGCTCATTGGGGTTATTGCAGTCCCAGTGAGGGTCCATATGTGAAATGGTTTCCCCCACAGGTTATTTTGAGCTGGAAAAATGAAGGCTGTCTGCAAAGTTGTGGGTCTCCTTCAGGACCTCTTCCTTCTCAGTATCTAATAGAGTTTGCCCCAAGATTATCATGACATCCTTCCAGGCTAAGTCAAAAGCTAAGGTTAAGTGTTGGGGTTTGTCAGTGTAGTGGTCAGGATCTTCAGAAAATTTACCTAGTTCCAGTTTGATCTGTTTCAACTCTAGAAGAGTAAAAGGTTTCTGAATAAGTTGGGGTCTGAATTTGTCCATTGCCTCCACCAAAGGGCAAATTCTAGGGGGAGGCCTCGTGGGATTCAGATCTCCCGGGTAAAGCAGTAAGGGGGCTGTTGGTAGCAAAGGGAGATAGATGGAGAATGGGGTGGTTTTAGTGCTATCCCCAGGTTTAAAGATTTTTGCTCTTATCGGGCTCAGGTCCTCTCAAGGAGAGGTTGGGTGTTGTTCCATCAGGGCCAGCACAGCAGAGTCAATTTTACAAGTCTTGTAGAGGTCTTCCCTATCTCTAAGAGCAAGAAACGCTTGAACATAAGGAATCTCACTCCACTTTCCTTCTCATTTGTAGAATAGATCTAGTTGAAGGATTGTATTAAAGTTAATGCTACCATGTAAGGGCCGCTCTTCTTGGTCTCCCAGCTTATACTGGGGTCAAGAAGTGCTGCAGAAAAAGATCAGTCTCTCTTTCTTTAGGGTGTCAGGGTCAAAAGCCAGCCACTTCTTGAGGATGTAGCCTAAAGGAGTGCCAGGTGGCAGGAGGCCAGTGGTTTGGTTACCTATCTGGAATGAGAGAATACACAACACTGTCAGGGAAGTCTCAGAGTCCTGATATCCCTGACTGCCTGCAGGAGAAGGTGTCCCTCCCCTCCTGCTGGTATCAGTGGAGGGCCTGGCCATAGGCCCTCCAGGACTATTATCTATTCCCTCTGGCCCCAAAGGCATTGTCATCAATAGAGATCCCCCTGCCTTACTGGCAGTGAGGACACACAACATTCAGGGAGAGTAACAGACCATGTTCCAATGGTTGTGTCACCTATAGAGATTCTCTCACCTAGATGAGCAATTTGTCTAGTAGAGGGAATACCCAGCATCGAGGCTATGTAACCAATAGAGATTCCCTCACCTTAACGAGCAGTCTGTTTGCACTCTCTGGCTCCTCAGTTTCATGATAGTGTGGTTATTCCTTCTTTCCCATTGTCAGTGGGCCTATGTGGGTGGTCAGGGCCATAAAGGCAAGTTCCTGGAGATTCCTGACAGGCTGGCAGTCGGCAAGGTCTGGGTAGTGATAGAAATTGTGCTGGGTGGCCAAGTGGAGGAAGAATTAGTTCACCTTAGGGACCATGCAAAACAGATGTTTGAGATGGCAAGGAAAAGAATGAGGGGATCTAAAATAAGAGCAGTTCAGCTAAAAAGGGGACTTTCCTCAAGGCTGGGGAGCATAGAACTGCTGAGAGTTCCCACAAATACAACAGATTGGGTGTTTTGGGTGGTCGTCAGCCTGATCTATCAACAGAAGAAAGCTCCTTTGGGTCTCAAAACAGGGAAGAAGGGCCCTGAAAAGATAGTGGAAAAATCTCCCAGAGTCCCACAACTGATCTCAGTTCCAGCCAGTTCCTCTAATGTAGCTGCCAGCAGTGGTGAATGATGCAAGCCAGAGGCCTGAAAGGAGAGTTGTGGGTGGAAAAATAATGGGTATAGGTCTCCGGGGAACACCACTGGGGCCATCTCAAGTTAGCACTGGCACACAGGCGGCAGCCCTTTCTCAGGCATATTAGGCAAGGAGCAGAGGCATGTAAGACAAAGGAGATAAACCAAGGCGGGGCAATTGTCATGCAATGGTCGAAAGCCAGAGGAAGCTGCAAGGCGGGTGGCTCAGACATAACCAGAGTCACCACACCAAAGATATTACTGGGTTGACATGTGTTGTGTCAAATGGCTTCAACCGAGGAGGTCAACGGAAGGCCCAGACCAGCAATCCTGGTCCTTGTGATAGCAAGCAAAGAAATTATTTCAAGTATTCATTGAACATTTACTACATAGTAAGCAAGTTAAAAACATTATAATCTCTTTTAAAATTCACAGCAATTCTACAAGTTAAGCAATTATGAAAGGAAATATATATGTATAGATCCTTAGATTGCCTTTTTAATTTAATTTTACTTTTTTTAACAGTTTTATTGGAGTATAATTGCTTTACATTGATCTGTTAGTTTCTGCTGTATAAGAAAGTGAATCAGCTATACATATACTTATAAACACATATCCTCTCTGTCTTGTGTCTCCCTCCCACCCTCCCTACCACACTCCTCTAGGGGGTCACAAAGCACTGAACTGATCTCCCTGTGCTATGCAGCTGCTCCCACTAGCTATCTATTTTACATTTTGTAGTGTATATATGTCCATGCCACTCTCTCACTTTGTCCCAGCTTACCCTTCCCCCTCCCCGTGTCCTCAAGTCCATTCTCTACATCTGTGTCCTGCCCCTAGGTTCTTCAGAACCATTTTTTTTTTTTTTAGATTCCATATATGTGTGTTAGCACATGGTATTTATTTTTCTCTTTGTGACTTAATTCACTTGTATGACAGACTCTAGGTTCAACCACCTCTCTACAAATAACTCAATTTCACGTCTTTCTATGGCTGAGTAATATTCCATTGTATTTATGTGCCACATCTTCTTTATCCATTCATCTGTAGATGGATGCTGAGGTTGCTTCCCTGTCCTGGCTATAGTAAATAATGCTGCAGTGAACATTGTGGTACATGACTCCTTTTGAGTTATGGTTTTCTCAGTGTATATGCCCAGTAGTGGGATTGCTGAGTCATGTGGTAGTTCTATTTTTAGTTTATTAAGGAACCTCCATACTGTTCTCCATAGTGGCTGTGTCAGTTTACATTCCAACCAAGAGTGCAAGAGGGTTCTCTTTTCTCCACACTCTCTTCAGCATTTATTGTTTGTATATTTGATCATGGCCATTCTGA
Source organism: Aethalodelphis obliquidens (assembly GCF_003676395.1). NCBI lineage: Eukaryota > Metazoa > Chordata > Mammalia > Artiodactyla > Delphinidae > Aethalodelphis > Aethalodelphis obliquidens. The sequence continues at coordinate 7,520,389 of NW_020838004.1, read as the reverse complement.
CGGGTGTGAGGTGATGCCTAATTGTAGTTTTCATTTGCATTTCTCTAATGATTAGTAATCTTGAGCATCCTTTTATGTGTTTGTTGGCAATCTGTATATCTTCTTTGGAGAAATATCTATTTAGGTCTTCTGCCTATTTTTGGATTGGGTTGTATGTGTTTTTGATATTGAGCTGCCTGAGCTGTTTGTATATTTTGGAGATTAATCCCTTGTCAGTTGCTTAATTTGCAAATATTTTCTCCCATTCCGAGGGTTGTATTTTCATCTTGTTTATGGTTTCCTTTGCTGTGCAAAAGCTTTTAAGTTTCATTAGGATTCATTTGTTTATTTCTGTTTTTATTTCCATTTCTCTAGGATGTGGATGAAAAAGGATCTTGCCGTGATTTATGACATAGAGTGTTCTGCCTATGTTTTCCTCTAAGAGTTTTAAAGTGTCTGACTTACGTTTAGATCTTTAATCCAATTTGAGTTCATTTTTGTGTATAGTGTTAGGGAGTTTTGTAATTTCATTCTTTTACATATAGCTATCCACTTTTCCTAGCACCACCTATTGAAGAGGCTGTCTTTTCTCCATTGTATATTCTTGCCTCCTTTATCAAATATAAGGTAACCATATTTGTATGGGTTTATCTCTGGGCTTTCTATCCTGTTCCATTGATCTATATTTCTGTTTTTGTGCCAGTACCATACTGTCTTGATTATTGTAGCTTTGTAGTATAGTCTGAAGTCAGGGAGCCTGATTTCTCCAGCTCCGTTTTTCTTTCTCAAGATTGCTTTGGATATTCAGGGTCCTTTGTGTTTCCATACAAATTGTGAAATTTTTTGTTCTAGTTTTGTGAAAAATGCCAGCAGTAGTTTTATAGAGATTGCAATGAATCTGTAGATTTCTTTGGCTAGTAGAGTCATTTTCACGAAGTTGATTCTTCCAATCCAAGAACATGGTATATCTCTCCATCTGTTTGTATCATCTTTATTTTCTTTCATCAGTATCTTATATTTTTCTGTATACAGGTCTTTTTTCTCCGTAGGTAAGTTTATTCCTAGCTATTTTATTCTTTGTGTTACAATGGTAAATGGGATTTAATTTCTCTTTCAGATTTTTCATCCTTAGTGTATAGGAATTCAAGAGATTTCTGTGCATTAATTTTGTATCTTGCTACTTTAACAAATTCATTGATTACCCCTAGTAGTTTGCTCATAGCATCTTTAGGATTCTCTGTGTATTGTATCATGTCATCTGCAAACAGTGATAGTTTTACTTCTTCTTTTCTGATTTGGATTCATTTTATTCCTTTTTATTCTCTGATTGCTGTGGCACAACCTTCCAAAACTATGCTGAATAATTGTGGTGAGAATGGGCAACCTTGTCTTGTTTCTGATCTTAGAGGAAATGGTTTCAGATTTTCACAATTGAGAGTGATGCTGGTTGTGGGTTTGTCATATATGACCTTTATGATGTTGAGGTAAGTTCCCTCTATGCCTACTTTCTGGATGTTTTTTATAATAAATGGGTGTTGAATTTTGTCGAAAGCTTTCTCTGCATCTATTGAGATGATCATGTTTTTTCTCCTTCAAGTTGTTAATATGGTGTATCACATTGATTGATTTGCATAATTGAAGAATCCTTGCATTCCTGGGACAAACCCCATTTGTTCATGGTGTATGATCCTTCTAATGTGCTGTTGGATTTTGTTTGCTAGTATTTTGTTGAGGATATGTGAATCTCTACTCATCAGAGATATTGGCCTGTAGTTTTCTTTTTTGTGACATCTTTGGTTTTGGTGTCAGGGTGATGGTGGTCTTGTAGAATGAATTTGGGAGTGTTTCTCCCTCTACTACATTGTAGAAGAGTTTTAGAAGGATAGATGTTAGCTCTTTTCTAAATGTTTGATAGAATTTGCCTGTGAAGCCTGCTGGTCCTGGGCTTTTGTTTCTTCAAATATTTTTAATCACAGTTTCAATTATAGTGCTTGTGGTTGGTCTGTTTATATTTTCTTTTTCTTCCTGGTTCAGTCTCAGAAGGTTGTGCTTTTCTAAGAATTTGTCCATTTCTTCCTGGTTGTCCATTGTATTGGCATATAGTTGCTTTTAGTAATCTCTCATGATCCTTTGTATTTCTGCAGTGTCAGTCGTTAGTTCCTTTTCATTTCTAATTATGTTGATTTAAGTCTTCTCCCTTTTTTTCTTGATGAATATGCCTAATGGTTTATCTTTTTTTTTTTTTTTATCTTCTCAAAGAACCAGCTTTTAGTTTTATTGCTCTTTGCTATCATTTCCTTCATTTCTTTTTCATTTATTTTTGGTCTGATCTTTATGATTTCTTTCCTTCTGTTACGTTGGATTTGTTTTGCTCTTCTTTCTCTAATCACTTTCAGTATAAGGTTTATTTGAGATGTTTCTTATATTTTTTCTTGAGGTAGAATTGTATTGCTGTAAACTTCTCTCTTAGAACTGCTTTTGCTGCATCCCATAGCTTTTGGGTCATCGTGTTTTCATTGTCATTTGTTTCTAGGTATTTTTTGATTTCCTCTTTAAGTTCTTCAGTGATCTCTTGGTTATTTAGTAGTTTAAAGTTTAGCCTCTATGTCTTTGTATTTTTTACAGTTTTTTTTTTTTTTCCTCTAACTGATCTAGTCTCAGAGCATTGTGGTCAGAAAGGATACTTGATATGATTTCAATTTTCTTATATTGACCAAGGCTTGATTTTGACCCAACATATGATCTATCCTGGAGAATATTCCATGAACACTTGAGAAGAAAGTGTATTCTGTTTTTTTTTTGTATGGAATGTCCTATAAATATCAATTAAGTCTATCTTGGTTAATGTGTCTTTTAAAGCTTGTGTTTCCTTATTTATTTTCATTTTGGTTGATCTGTTCATTGGTGAAAGTTAGATGTTAAAGTCCCCTACTACTATTGTGTTACTGTCAATTTCCCCTTTTAAAGCTGTTACTATTTGCCTTATGCATTAAAGTGCTCCTATGTTGGGTGCATTAATATTTACAATTGTTATATCTTCTTCTGGATTGATCCCTTGATCATTATATAGTGTTGTTCTTTGTCTCTTGTAATAATCTTTTTTTTAAGTCTATTTTGTCTGATATGAGAATTGCTACTCCAGCCTTCTTTTGATTTCTATTTGCATGGAATATATTTTTCCATCCCCTCACTCTCAGTCTGTATGTGTCCCTAGGTCTGAAGCATGTCACTTGTAGATAGAATATGTACAGGTCTTGTCATTGTATCCATTCAGCCAGTCTATGTCTTTTGGTTGGGGGATTTAATCCATTTACATTTAAGGTAATTATCGATATGTATGTTCCTATTACCATGTTCTTAATTGTTTTGTGTTTGTTTTTGTAGATCTTTTCCTTCACTTGTGTTTCCTGCCTAGAGAAGTTCCTTTAGCATTTGTTGTAGAGCTGGTTTGGTAGTGCTGAATTCTCTTAGCTTTTTCTTGTCTGTAAAGTTTCTAATTTCTCAGTCAAATCTGAATGGGATCCTTGCTGGGTAGAGTAATCTTGGTTTTAAATTGTTCCCTTTCATCACTTTAAATATGTCCTGCCACTCCCTTCTGCCTTGCAGAGAGTCTGCTGAAAGCTCAGCTGTTAACTTTATGGGGATTCCCTTGTGTGTTATTTGTGGTTTTTCCCTTGTTGCTTTTAATATTTTTTCTTGATATTTAATTTTTGATAGTTTGCTTAATATGTCTCTTGGCATGTTTCTCATTGGCTTTATCCTTTATGGGACTCTGTGCTTCCTGGACTTGATTGACTATTTCTTTTCCCATATTAGGGAAGTTTTCACCTATAATCTCCTCAAATATTTTCTCAGTCCCTTTCTTTTTCTCTTCTTCTTCTTGGAACCCTATAATTCTGATGTTGGTGTATTTAATGTTGTCCCAGAAGTCTCCGAGTCTGTCCTCTATTCTTTTCATTCTTTTTTCATTATTCTGCTCTGCAGTAGTTATGTCCACTATTTTATCTCCAGATCACTTATCCATTCTTCTGCCTCAGTTGAGTCCTTCTAAAAATTTTAAATTTCATTTATTGTGTTGTTCATCATTGTTTGTTTGCTCTTTATGTCTTCTATGTCCTTATTAAACATTTCTTGTATTTTCTCCATTCTATTTCCAAGATTATGGATCAACTTTACTCTCCTTACTCTGAATTCCTTTTCAGGTAGATTGCCTATTCCCTCTTCATTTGTTTGGTCTGTTTGGTTTCTACTTTGCTCCTTCATCTGCTGTGTATTTCTCTGTTTTCTCATTTTCCTTAACTTACTGTTTTGGGGATTTTCTTTTCGTGGGCTGCAGGTTTGTAGTTCCTGCTGTGTTTGGTGTCTGCCCTCAGTGTTTAAGGTTAGTTCAGTGGATTGTGTAGGCTTCCTGGTGGAAGGGACTTCTTCACAAAGTCTTTTATTGATCAATTGATCTTTCTTCTCTGGAACTTTAAGGACTAAGTGTTCCCTGGAATTTATAAGGTCTTCTCTCTTATTAGTCAAACATCTTTATATACATTAGTGTGAATCAGCAGGAGGACAATGCAGGATGCATTCATCAGGAAGCTATCTATCATGACAGTCATCTGGGATTTGTAAGTTCTGCCTTCCACCTGGTCATTCAGAAAGCCAGCTTCTTTCTCTCTTGTTATTTTGCAATCTCCTGAAGCATTGGACTCCTTTGCTCTCAACTTCATTGTGAATCTGGAACACCAGCTCTTCTTCATTCTTAAGAAGGCTGAGTTCCCAAGATTGCCCTTTTTTTAAAAGTTGCAGAGTTTTTTTCTAAGTTCAGACCAATAATGATCTGCTAATTTAAAGAAAAAGAAAAAAAAATGTCCACAAGGAAATTAAAACACATACACTTTACACTAATTGAGGTTATGAAGTGTTTTGTTTCAACATAGAAATAAATTCCTTCCTTCTTCCCCACTGTTCTCTCCCTTGTGTCTTTATGTCTGTTTGTCTATATGTTTATCCATCTATCTGCCTATCTGTCTATCTATCTCTACAAGAAAATGTATTTATATAAACACAATCTCCTCAGAATGTAGAGAGGGTCATTTTTATTCCATCACAAATGTTCTAGTTACTAAATGACGGGCGGGGGTGGGGACTTCTATCCATGTTTTCTGATGCTAAGCAATGTCTGCTAAGTTATATTATATAACATGTTTACAAAGCACAACCATTTGACTGGTCAAACAACTTAGGGTAAAGAGGCTTTTTTCCTACTTTTATGGTTTCTAGAGATTATCTGTTCAGATTAAACCTGGTAAAATAAAACTAACTCTGGCCTTGAAGATAGGAAAGCAAACATAAAGAAGAGGACTGCAGTAAGCTGAGTAGAGAAAACAGTAGTGAAAAGCCCTGAAGAAGGAACATGCTGTGGTGCTGGAAACATGATCAAGGAGGGAAAGAGGTAGGACATGAGACTTAGAGGCAGCTGGAGTCTGCTGAATTAAAGTCTTGAATACAATGAGTATTTTAGAGTTCCTCTGATTGTGACCAGAAGCCAATGGAAGATTCTCTGCAGGGTGGGAGTGATGGGTCTTAATTTAAATTTTAAAAGATCAACAACTGTGTTAACTGCTATTGATTACTTCAGTAACATGTTTAGAAAAAATGCCATTTAGCAAAAGAGGTTACTGCTGATCTAGATAAGAAATAAATGTGTAGCTGGAGGGCAATGTGGAAATTGAGAGAGGGCTTTGGTTTTGTTTGTTTTAAGACAAAAAGTTTATAGTTGCTTATGTAGCTAAAGATGAGAGGCAAACATGATTTCTAATAAAGCAATTTAATTTTTATTTAACAATCTGTAAGAGATAATTTCCATAGATTTCTCCCCTATTTGTACATTTTTTGAGCAGAAACACTGACTGCCCTTTGTTTCAGACAATTTTTTCAAGAATGTTTGTATAGCAGTTTTGGAAGATAGAGGTAATGCCCACCTTTAGAGGATAAAGATGCTTTGTTTACAGCCTTTGAAGTTAGAGATATGTCTGTCTCTAGAGCAAAGGACAGGCTTAATTACTGTCCAGGATAATGAAGGTAACATCTCCATCAGAGCACAGACCAGACATATTTACAAACCACTAAAAAACAAGTAGGCTCCCTAAATTTGTTTCCTCTCAAATAACACAACTCTATATGCAGATATCCACAAGGGCCCAATAACTTCACATCCATGAGACTTGTATGCAAGGGAAAATGACAAGAATACATCAATGATTGATGTATTGATGTGTGCTGTGAGTAATAAAGTTGTGCTGTGAGTAATAAAGTTGCTGTGCTGTGAGTAATAAAGCACATACTTGCTGTGCTGTGAGTAATAAAGTTGTCTTGTGTCTTTTTCCAACATTCATGAAACTGTGGCAGGCTAACTTGTTAACTTGCAAGTTGGCTAAAATCTCAGGCCCTTCGTAGTTCTTGACAAAACCTTCCCATGAATAAAACTCCAGTACCAGACAGCTTCACCTGTGAATTCTAGCAAACATGCATGAAATAAATTACACCAATTATTCCAGAAATTTGAAAAGGAGAAAATATTTCCCCATTCATTGTAAAGCCAGTATTACTTTGATGTAAAAATCATAAAAAGGTATTACAAGAAAAACTCCCATAGATCAATATCTCTAATGCATATAGATAACAATATTCTAAACAAAAATTTAGCAGTTTTAATTCAACTGTATATCAAACATATCATATCTAAGGGTATTTTGTATCAGGAAAGGAAGGTCTAACTTTTGAAGGTCACTCAATGAAATTTATCAGATTGAAGAACTAAAAAGAGAAAACACATGATTATCTCTGTAGACACAGAAAAAACATTTAAAAAATCCAATATTTATGCCTGATAAAAATGCTCAGCACACTAAGAACACAAGGGGTTTTCTCAATATGACAAAGAGCATCTTTGAAAAACCTATAATTAATATCATATTTAATGGTAAAGTCTCAAAGTTAAGATTTATAAAATATGACACCAAAAATATGTTCCATAAAAGACCAACCAAATTCATAAACTTAAAAAGTTCTACTCTCTGAAAGGTATATAAAAATAATAAAAAGATGAGGCAAAGACAGGAAGAAAATATTTGCAATTCTCATATCTAAAAAAATGACTTCTATCCAGAATATATAAGGCACTGTCAAAAATCCAAAATAAGAAAAAAAAATGAGTAAAAATTTGAGAAGTCATTACCCCAAATTAGAAATGTAGATGACAAATAAGCAAGCACAAGAAATAGGTACTCAGCATCATTAGCTACTAGAGAAAGACAAATTAAAACCACAGTGGGATACTACTGCACCAATTAGGATAGCTAAAACTAAAATGAATGACTATATGAAACGTTCACAAAGATCTATCACATTACTGGTAGGGGTGTAAAACAGTATAACTGTTTTGGAAAGCAGCATGACAATATTATGGAGATATGAACAAAATGAAAGTTTTATAAAAAGTGAAGTTAGTTTAACAATACTAGGTTTTAAAATATCTAACCTTAATCATTTTATCTCTATAGTGTTTGTATGTGGGTAGGATGGTGGTTAATAACATTTATCATTGAAAAATATCAGAATCAAGTGAGAAATTTTACATGACTATAATTTTAAAATGTAAATCATTAATGTAAAGATGAAATGTTATTATACTTATTATTACTTTATCTTGTTGAAAACTATAATACCCTTTCAATAATGTGGTTATTATTCAATAACATTTCAATTATACAGTTGTATTTCCTTCTACTTTCTCCAGCATTTTTACTCCTAATAGTAGGTGTAGAGCCTAAAATTAGCCAAATTCTACTACTGATACTATCCCTAAACCAAAAGATTAAATCAGTCCATTAATTCCACTGCAGAAAAAAATATTTCAATGCAAAAAAGGTAGTCATTATGAAGCATGGGATTGGGAAATTTAGAGATAATATATTAGATGTACAGAAGGCCAGGATGACCGTAAAGAAAAAAAGGCACAGATCTCTGAGGATACTTTTATCTCTTATGTTGATGGGCCATTGGTTAATAAAGCAGCTTCTCTTTTTCTAAAGTGACACGAGAGGGTGAGAAATCTGTTGTTATCTTTCCTGAGTGAGAGAATGAATGAAGAAGTGAGGTAGGAGGTAGATAGGCCCCTGGGCTGACCAGCTGAAATTTGTCAAGCAGATAAATTGGAGCCTTGTTTTCCCTAGATATTCCAAGGACAAAGTTAGTGGCAGGAGCTGAGTTTACTGGAGTAACGAGATAAGATGACCCCATCTATTACTCCTGAGGTCAGGGAAACCTTTCCCACTGCACATGCACAGGAAGGCTCCTTTGGGGTCAAAAAGGGAGGAGGCACCACCCCATAATAAGTGTTGTCAAACCTCCCATTAGCCTCTGCTGTGGAATCCATCTTGGTGAAAAATGTACATGCATATTGGGTAGGGTCCTAGTGCAGGTCAGATGTGGGAAAAGAAGTGAGGTAATTGGCCAGAGGAGAACAAAGACCTAGAAGAACTGTCCCTATATAAATGATTTAACTGCCTCTTTACTGTGCTCCTGCTCATTAGGGAGGATGCCCACACCTTTTCTCTCAGGATGTGTATTTCTGCCTTGCTTCAGTCTTAAATAAATAAACTACTTCTCTGTGTGCTCTCCTTCATGTTGTCCTGTGTTAATAATAATAAATTTTGTTACTATTTTTACAGTTTTTGCCTCTTTGAAACTTTCTTGCTTTCAAATGGGGCAAGAACCAAGCAACTTTGCTTCTAGCCTCCAGCCCCTGGTGGGCTAACAACTAGGATTACTGGTTTTCATCCAGGCTACTCAGGTTCAATTCCTGGACAGGGAACTAAGATCCTGCTTCAGGATCTCTCCGAGAACAGAAGCAAGAACTCAAGTCACTAGAGATAGTTATTGTGTGGCTAAAGCAGAACTGCCCATTTTTTAGTAATCACTTCACTGAACATTTACTTAGCACTACTTTATGCCAAGGACAGTGCTAGGTGTTCAAAGATTATTTGTTGCAACTCTATGTGACTGGATTTTGTGAATCCAAAATGACTGTCTTGTATTTCATGTATGTATTTGTATGTATTCTTATAGCCCGGATAATTTGTGGTAGATTTTATTTTTTAAAGAATTGTAATGTGGCACGGCTATACTTCCCCATGCAGCACGTAGTTAGAGACACTGAATGCATATGTACCACATGGAATTCAGGAGTCTTGAAGTGGAAAGTCACAGCTTTTGCAAGGCCTCAAATTAGTGCAAAATTCCTCACATTGAGGTGAGACCTGCAGGTAAGCACAGAGCTGCAGGGTATTTTAGAGGTATTCATTGGAGAAAAATCTCACAGTGAAGAAAAGTAATATTGGCCAAATGCCTGCTGTTTTATACTGAACTCTTAAGGAAAAGTTCTGTGACAACCTCTTTTTTTATCACTGCTATCTTTTGAAATTAAAAAGAAAATAATTAACTGTCCTAGCTTCAGTAAAAGTGATAAAAGTGTCAAAAGATGAAAAGCCAGGATAAGAGCATTTTTCTTTAAAGAGCTCTCAGTCCTTTACATAGCTGATCTAATGAATCCCTGCAATGGTTATATGAAGTGGATATGGGATAAGTATTGTTATTCTTTTAGTGCTTTGCAGGGGAAATATAAAAATCATCAAATAGAATTTTCAAGCCCTTCACTCAAAGAGTTCAGTGTTGTATTTGTCTTCTTAGCTTTGGATTGCTCCCCCAGATGTCAGAAAAGATGACCCATAATCTCTCATGGGTATGTTTGATGTGATTCACGTAGGGCAAAACAGATGGCAGAAATGTATAACCTCTTTGGAGGAGAAAATAGAAGCTATATTCAACAAGAGATGGAGGGAAGTGAATGCTATTGAGCCATAATCACCAGCAAGCTGAGAGAACTGCAAAGGCTTTGCTTCAAATTTCTGAACAGAATAATTTTTTTTTATCACAGACAAAGCAAAAATAATTCTTAAGAACTGTAGAGAGACTTGAGAGAAACATATAAAATCCTGAAATGTAGAATATATAGAAAGTACCCAAGCCCCCCCAGCAAATTGCATGTTTAAACTGTATTAGTGGAGCAGATGTTTTCTGGATTTTTGAATTCTAACATAAAAGTATCTATCCCATATGAAGAAAAAGATATCATTTTTTCATATTAAGATAAAACAGAAAGAGAAATAGAAGGAGTATAATGATGACCCTTTCTATCGGACTGTGTAATTGAAATGGAGTTTCTGGACTGGATTCAAAATGAGTTCTACCTAAGAAGGAATATTACAATGTCTTCCACTCAATATTTACCTATATGTCTTAAACACACATACACACACACACACACACACACACAGACACACAGACACAAATTCATTTTGTACAAAAATTTATTCAATGTTTTGAGCAAATTCTATGTGCTAGTAATTGTGTTTGGCATTATTATGCATATGTTCATATTCTATGCCCATATTAACACAGAAACTCATTTTTTAAACCATTTTGAAATTCCATTAAATCATTTAATTAGGCTGAATTAACTGTAGTTTGACTGGAGATTACTGATGTAAGCAATAAATAATGACTATTTGAGTACTGTATATTTAGGTAATTCACATTTCTAAACCTCCCTGTTTGGTGTTTACACTTTTAATTTTTTTTTTTTTGGCTTATTGAATTTTTTCTTTCCTCTTATTTGTCATAGTCGTTTCTCCTCTTTCCTTAAATAAATTTTGTAGAATCCATGCTATCACTATTCTGGTTATTATTTATACCTGATTTGGTGTCATTCTTTTCCTGAGTCTACCAGTACTAGAACTAACTGTAGGGGAACAGAGAAAAGTAGCAGTGACTACTGTTTACTGCTCAGCAAGGGATTCATACTTTACTCTTTCCTAGGAAACATTACTATAGGAGAAAAATTCACTTCAGGGCCAATGGGAAATTTTGCTGCTCATGGTGGAGGTGTTTAGACACAAATTTAGGCCAAGTATATTTGTATTTCAATTATTTCTTCTTTCTACTGATCAACAACAGCTGCTGGAGAATTCATTATCAATTATTTCTCTCCTCCAACTATGGATCACTTGGCTTCAGAGAGTTTAGCATACACATTCACTCACAGGTATATATATATTTATGTTTATATTCTCAGTAACATATATGTTCCCTAACACATAAAAAGTCTTACATTACGTTTTTTTTAAATTTCAATTTTATTTTATTTTTTTATACAGCAGGTTCTTATAGTTATCCATTTTATACATATTAGTGTATATATGTCAATCCCAATTTCCCAATACTTCACACAACTACCCGCCCCCCCAACCCCAGCACTTTCACCCCTTGTTGTTCATACGTTTGTTCTCTACATCTGTATCTCTATTTCTGCCTGCAAACCAGTACATCTATACCATTTTTCTAGGTTGCACATATATGTGTTAATATACGATATTTGGTTTTATCTCTCTGACTTACTTCACTCTGTATGACAGTCTCTAGATCCATCCACATCTCTACAAATGACAGTTTCATTCCTTTTTATGTCAGAGTAATACTTCACTGGTTATACGTATGACATCTTCTTTATCCATTTTTCTGTTGATGGCCATTCAGGTTGCTTCCATGACCTGGCTATTGTGAATATTGCTGCAATGACCATTGGGGTGCATATGCCTTTTTAAATTATGGTTTTCTCTGGTTATATGTCCAGTAGGCGGGATTGCTGGGTCATATGGTAGTTCTATTTTTAGTTTTTTAAGGAACCTCCATACTGTTCTCCCTAGTGACTGTATCAATTTAATTCCCACCAACAGTGTAAGAGGGTTCCCTTTTCTCCTCACCCTCTCCAGCATTTGTTGTTTGTAGATTTGTTGATGATGCACATTCTAACTGGTGTGAGGTGATACCTCATTGTAGTTTTGATTTGCATTTCTCTAATAATTAGTGATGTTCAACAGCTTTTCATGTGTTTCTTGGCCATCTGTGTGTCTTCTTTGGAGAAATGTCTGTTTAGGTCTTCTGCCCATTTTCTGATTGGGTTGTTTGCTTTTTTAATATTGAGCTGCATGAGCTATTTATATATTTTGCAGATTAATCATCTGTCCACTGTTTCATTTGCAAATATTTTCTCCCATTGAGGGTTGATTTTCATCTTGTTTGTAGTTTCCTTTGCTGTGCCAAAGTTTTAAGTTTCATTAGGTCCCATTTGTTTATTTTTGTTTTTATTTCCTTTACTCTAGGAAGTGAATCAAAAAAGATCTTGCTGTGATTTATGTCAAAGTGTGTTCTTCCTACATTTTCCTCTAAGAGTTTTATAGTGCCCAGTCTTACATTTAGGTCTCAAATCCATTTTGAGTTTATTTTTGTGTATGGTTTTAGGCAGTGTTCTAATTTCATTCTTTTCCATGTAGCTGTCCAGTTTTCCCAGAACCACTTATTGAAGAGACTGTCTTTTCTCCATTGTATATCCTTGATTCCTTTGTCATAGATTAGTTGACCATAGGTGCATGAGTTTATCTCTAGGCTATCTATCTTGTTCCACTGATCTTTATTTCTGTTTTTGGGAGAGTACCATATTGTCTTGATTACTGTAGATTTGTAGAATAGTCTGAAGTCCGGGAGCCTGATTCCTTCAGTTCCATTTTTTTCCCTCATGACTGCTTTGGCTATTTGGGGACTTTTGTGTCTCCATACACATTTTAAGATTTTTTGTTCTACTTCTGTAAAAAAATGCCATTGGTAATTTGATAGGGATTGCATTGAATTTGTAGGTTGCTTTGGGTAGTATAGTAATTTTCACAATATTGATTCTTCCAATCCGAGAACATGGTATATCTCTCCATCTGTTTGTATCATCTTTAATTTGTTTCATCAGTGTCATATAGTTTTCTGCATACAGGTCTTTTGTCTTCCTAGGTAGGTTATTCCTAGATATTTTATTCTTTTTGTTGCAATGGTAAAAGGGAGTGTTTCCTCTCTCAGATTTTTCATCATTGGTGTATAGGAATGCTAGAGATTTCTGTGCATTAATTTTGTATCCTGCTACTTTACCAGATTCACTGATTAGCTCTAGTAGTTTTCTGGTGGCATCTTTAGGATTCTCTATATATAGTATCATGTCATCTGCAAACAGTGAGAGTTTTTCTTCTTCTTTTCCAAGTTGTATTACTTTTACTTCTTTTTCTTCTCTGATTGTTTTGGCTAGGACTTCCAAAACTATGTTGAATAATAGTGGTGAGAATGGACATCCTTGTCTTATTCCTGATCTTAGATGAAATGCTTTCAGTTTTTCACCATTGAGAATGATGTTTTCTGTGGGTTTGTTGTATACAGCCTGTATTATGTTGAGGTAGGTTCCCTCTGTGCCCACTTTCTGGAGAGTTTTTATCATAAAGTGGTGTTGAATTTTGTCAAAAGCTTTTTCTGCATTTATTGGGATGATCATATGGTTGTTCTCCTTCAATTTGCTATTATGGTGTATCACATTGATTGATTTGCATATATTGAAGAATCCTTGCATCCCTGGGATAAATCCCACTTGATCATGGTGTATGATCTTTTTAATGTGCTGTTGGATTCTGTTTGCTAGTATTTTGTTAAGGATTTTTGCATCTATATTCATCAGTGATATTGGTCTGTAATTTTCTTTTTTTGTAGTATCTTTGTCTGGTTTTGGTATCATGGTGATGGTGGCCTCATAGAATGAGTTTGGGGTTGTTTCTTCCTCTGCAATTTTTGGAAGAGTTTGTGAAGGATGGGTGTTAGCTCTTCTCTAAATGTTTGATAGAATTCACCTGTGAAGCCATTTGGTCCTGGACTTTTGTTTGTTGGAAGATTTTTAATCAAAGTTTCAATTTCATTACTTGTGATTGGTCTGTTCGTATTTTCTATTTCTTCCTGGTTCAGTCTTGGAAAATTATATCTTTCTAAGTATTTGTCCATTTCTTCCAGGTTGTCCATTTTATTGGCATAGAGTTGCTTGTAGTAGTCTCTTAGGATGCTTTGTATTTCTGCAGTGTCTGTTGTAACTTCTCCTTTTTTATTTCTAATATTATTGATTTGAATCCTTTCCCTCTTTTTGTTGATAAGTCTGGATAATGGTTTATCAATTTTGTTTTTCTTATTAAAGAACCAGCCTTTAATTTTGTAGATCTTTGCTATTGTTTTCTTTGTTTCTATTTCATTTATTTCTGCTCTGATCTTTATGATTTCTTTCCTTCTATTAAGTTTGGGTTTTGTTTGTTCTTCTTTTTCCTGTTCCTTTACATGTAAGGTAAATTATTTACTTGAGATTTTTCTTTTTTTGTGAGGTATGCTTGTATTGCTATAAACTTCATTCTTAAAACTGCTTTTGCTTCATCCCATAGATTTTGGATCATCGTGTTTTCATTGTCATTTGTCTCTAGGTATTTTTTGATTTCCTTTTTGATTTCTTCAGTGATCTGTTTGTTATTAAGTAATGTATTCTTTAGCCTCCAATTTTTTGTGTTTTTTATGTTTTTTTCCCTGTAATTGATTTCTAATCTCAGAGCATTGTGGTCAGAAAAGATGCTTGATACAATTTCAATTTTCTTAAATTTACTGAGGCTTGATTTTTGACCAAAGATGTGATGTATCCTGGAGAATGTTCCATGTGCACTTGAGAAGAAATTGTAATCTGCTGTTTTTGGATGGAATTATCTATAAATATCATTTAAATATATCTGGTCTATTGTGTCGTGTAAAGCTTGTCTTTCCTTATTAATTTTCTGTTCACATGATCTGTCTATTGGTGTAAGTGAGGAGCTAAAGTCCCACACTATTATTGTGTTACTGTTGATTTCCTCTTTTATAGCTGTTAGCAGTTGCCTTATGTATTGTGGTGCTACTATGTTGGGTGCATATATATTTTTAATTGTTATATCTTCTTCTTGGATTGATCCCTTGATCATTATGTAGTGCCCTTCCTTGTCTCTTGTAACATTCTTTATTTTAATGTCTATTTTATTTGATATGAATATTGCTACTCCAACTTTCTTTAGATTTCCATTTGCATGGAATATCTTTTTTCATTCCCTCACTTTCAGTCTGTATGTGTCCCTAGGTCTGAAGTGGGTCTCTTGTAGACAGCAAATATATGGGTCTTGTTTTTCTATCCATTCAGTGAGCCTGTGTCTTTTGGTTGGAGCATTTAATCCATTCACTTTTAAGGTAATTATCGATATGTATGCTCCTGTTACCATTTTCTTAATTGTTATGTGTTTGTTTTTGTAGGTCCTTTTCTTCTCTTGTGTTTTCCACTTAGAGAAGTTCCTTTAGCATTTGCTGTAGAGCTGGCTTTGTGGTACTGAATTCTCTTAGCTTTTGCTTTTCTGTAAAGGTTTTGATTTCTCCATCAAATCTGAATGAGATTCTTGCTGGGTAGAGTAATGTTGGTTGTAGTTTCTTCCCTTTCATCACTTTAAATATATCATGCCACTACCTTCTGGCTTGTAGAGTTTTTGCTGAGAAATCAGCCATTTACCTTATGGGAGTTCCCTTGTATGTTATTTGTTGTTTTTCCCTTGTTCCTTTCAATAGTTTTTCTTTGTCTTTAATTTTTGTCAATTTGATTAGTATGTGTCTCAGCATGTTTCTCCTTGAGTTTATCCTGCCTGGGACTCTCTGTGTTTCTTGGACTTGGGTAGCTATTTCCTTTCCCATCTTAGGGAAGTTTTCAACTATAATCTCTTCAAATATTTTCTCAGGTCCTTTCTCTCTCTCTTCTCCTTCTGGGACCCCTATAATGCTAATGTTGCTGTGTTTAATGTTGTCCCAGAGGTCTCTTATGTTGTCTTCATTTCTTTTCATTTATTTTCTTCATTCTGTTCCATGGCAGTGAATTCCACCATTCTGTATTCCAGGTCACTTAGCCGTTCTTCTGCCTCTGTTATTTTGCTATTGATTCCTTCTTGTGTACTTTTCATTTTTAGTTATTGTATTGTTCATCTCTGTTTGTTTGTTCTTTAATTCTTATAGGTATTTTTTCTTTAATTCTTCTATGTCTTTGTTAAACATTTATTGCATCTTCTCAATCTTGTCTCCATTCTTTTCTGACGTCCTGGATCATCTTCACTTTCATTATTCTGAATTCGTTTTCTGGAAGGTTGCTTATCTCCACTTCAGTTAGTTGTTTTTCTGGGGTTTTATCTTGTTCCTTCATCTGGTACATAGTCCTCTTCCTTTTCTGTCTTTCTGTGAATGTGGTTTCTGTTCCACAGGCTGCAGGATTGTAGCTCTTCTTGCTTCTGCTCAAGTCTTACATTACTTCTTATGAAGTATTTGTTTAAAAATGAACATTGAACAATTATTGTGAACTTACAATAATGAAAATATCAATCTGGCTTGTTATGTAAATTCAACACCTTATTTTTATACACTTATGTCAACATAAATTGTATCAATATGTATTTTAGTTTGAATCATATAATCTTTAGACAATTTAAATTAAATATTTCAAAGATTCAATTTTTAGTAGTTAGTAAATAAGTTAAATATATATTTAAGTAGGTATAATTCATATACTGATGCCCATGCAAGCCAAGTGCTAGATTTTCAACTAACCTGAAATTAAAATGCTTGTGTTCAAATGGAAAAAGAAAAGTGAATCTTAATACATGGAAAATCAAGTAGAGGAAAGAAGAAAGGAAGAAAAGAATGAAATGAAAGAGAAGAGAGGAAAAAAAAATGAGAAAAGAAGGAAGGAAGAAAGCAATAGAAATACTCCCCTAAATACTTTATACACACTACTTTACTCTATCTCAATAAACTCCTACAAAGTAGACACTATTGTTACCACCATTTAAAAGATGAGAAAACAAATGCAGAGTGAGTTCATGTAACTTCCCCAGACCATATAGTCCGAGAATCATAGAACAATAATTTGAACCCAGGGAACCTCATGCCGAAGTTAAAACTCTTAACCACTTTATACTACTGTCTTTATCACAGGTGAGAAAATATAAGATACAGTAGCATTATCAGTGCCCTTCAAATAGCAAGCATAATTTAAGTAATGTTTCAGCAACCTCCTCCTTAATAAAGTGATCTCAATGGAAAATACTTGGCTTTTGAATCAGGTAAGCCTGATTTCTCTTCTCAAGTTGGCACACCAAAACTCTTAAAACTCATTTCACTTATTTAAACTTATTTAACCTGTGGCTCTTAATTAAGGACTAAGATAAGGTGTTTCAGCAAATAATTTGACAAGGTAAATATATTTAGAGTCAAATAGAATTAGTTTGAATATTGGCTTCCCCACTTTCACTTTGGATAAATTGTTAGTCACTCACTCTGAGTAGATAATATGAGAATAGTCTTAATTATTTTATTAAACTATTATCAGTATTAAATAAGATAAAATAGTAAATGTAATATAACAATGTGTGCAAAGTTCAAAACAGTGTACATAAATCAGAGATAACATTTGATAAATTTAAAAATGTACAGTTACTGATTAAAATTTCCTTGCGATTCTTCATTCTTTTAAAATATGAGAATAATTCTATATATCTCACAGCTGAATTGGGGTAAGATTTAAAAGTGGAGTGCACTTAGGTATCTAGAGATAGAACAGTTCCTGCCATATGTTTGGTACTCAGAATATATAATTGCCTTCCTTCATGTATCTCTTATTTATACTTTAATTAACTTTAAGTGATTTCCAACTGATAGGTAACATTCCCATATTACTCAACATGTCAATTTGCTGCCTATCTTTCTAGGAATCTCCCCAACCAAGCTCTGTTATGTGCTTTATTATAAAAAAAACCCATTATGTTGTCTCAGTAGCATCCACTTGGAAAAGTAAGTTGACAGCAAACTAAGCATGCTGTTTCTCTTACATAAAAACA
Source organism: Aethalodelphis obliquidens (assembly GCF_003676395.1). NCBI lineage: Eukaryota > Metazoa > Chordata > Mammalia > Artiodactyla > Delphinidae > Aethalodelphis > Aethalodelphis obliquidens. Next base: position 7,502,507 of record NW_020838004.1, on the reverse strand, counting down.
TTATCTTAGGTTACAAAGTCATAATATAGCAATTTCTTAAAATAAACATATAACTGAAACTGTGTCATCAAAACCAGGGGTCTGGAAACTTTTTCTCTAAAGAGGTAAATAGTAAATATATTAAGTCATATGGTCGCTATTACAACTAATAAACTTGGCCATTGCAGCATGTACCTCTATAAGTAATATATTTTTTATAATGGTGGAAATTTCCTCCAATTATATTTTATTTACAGAAGTAGAATGTGGGCTCTATTAGGCACACAGATCACAGTTTCTCATCCTTGACCGATATCAGTGGTTTAATTGAAATGTGGAATAAGAACTTGTTAATTTATTCAAGAAAAACTTATTTAAGACAAAAAAAAAATAACAGAAGTAACCATCATCAATATTATTGATTATAAACTCTTCGTGGACAGGGAAGTGAGTTTTGTGGTATTTTATGTTTTTATAGAGTTGATGTTCAATAATTATATATTAATTCATTTAGTCGTAAGGGAATATTTATTGAGTGCTTAAGATATGAATAAATGAACTAGTACTTTGATTCCATCTCAAATAAATTTTGTCATAAGTATTAAAATGGCAGTAATTCTTCTAGTTTTTCTGTAGACATTGAAGAGAGGATATACTTGCTACAAATAATTCTGATCTTCCTAAATAGACACTGAATATGAGGTACAGAAACATATCAAAAGGGACAAATAATAAATGTTTACCTGGTTAATAAGGATCAGAACTAGGTGTATAATGTTAAATAATTTCTGAGAAAGGAAAGCAGTAACAGTTCTAGAAGTTTGTTATGATAGCTAGGAAAGGGTTTGAGAAAAATTGTCATGTGAAACAGAGAGAAAAATCACAAATATATGTGGAAGTCAAAGTTGCATGACTAGAAGTTAAGTGCAATTTGAATAAACATTATTAATCATAGGCTTACAGGAAAAAAGGTTGAATAATAGAGAAGAAAACATTTAAACTGAGTGTCTACAATGTATTAAGACATTTGAGTAATGAAAAACTACACATTTTTGCTTGGTTCTTTAGCTTATTGTTAATCAGAAAATGATGAAATATTATCCCACTACAATAAAAAATACTTAAAAATTCAGATATGGTTTTATCATACATTTTACCCAACCAATCAAAATACTTTGAATATCCTAGAGAAAGAGGGCTTTGACCAGAAGTTTGGATAATATAATGAAGTCAAGGTTAGAATGGAAGCAGACCTTCATTTAAATTATAACAAAGGAATAAAAGAAAATACAAAGACAAAAGTAGGCTGAATGATCAATGGATCCCTGACTTAATTTGCTGTGGCTATATATAGTGACTCTGTTTCTGGTAGAAAAGTCAATTTTAGTAGAAAAAATGACTAGCTTTTAATGAATGAATTTCCCTGACTGAATTATGAATGCTTAAATTTATTCCTAGGTATTTATGGACCCAGAAAAGAAAAAAAAAAGCAGAAATGATTTCAGAACACAAATGAATATAAAATACAATTTGTAAATGTTATTAAAAGATACGCTTTTAAAAACTCTGGGGTATAAAAATCTGAAATAGAATAAATTCATTTGGACAGAACTAGAGCTATTAATAAAATGAACTACAGAAGGAGCTTTTGAAGGATTCATACAAGAAGGTAGAAGATTTGAATTATGAACTGAAGATATTTGTAATACAGAAAGATGTCACTGAATCTAGATTGAGCAAATGTTGATGAGTTGATTTAGAAAATACTCTGTCTAGAAATATGTAGGTGGATTTTATTTCAGACCCTAAATAATTTAGGTCAATTTCCCGCAAGATATACTGACCAAAAATGAGCAAGTCTAGATTGTTTCTCTAGAAAAAGTATGAACTTTATCATACAACTCAATAACAACAATGACAACAACAACAAAAGCCAATTGAAAAATGGGCAGAAGACCTAAATAGACATTTTTCCAAAGCATATACACAGACGGCCAATAGACACATGAAAATATGCTCAACATCAGTAATTATTGATATTAGAGAAATGCAAATCAAAACAACAGTGATGAAATACCACCTCACACCAGTCAGAATGGCCACCATTAAAAAGTCCACAAATAGGGTGGGAGGGAGACGCAAGAGGGAGGGGATATGGGGATACATGTATACATATAGCTGATTCACTTTGTTATATAGCAGAAACTCACACAACATTGTAAAGCAATTGTACTCCAATAAAGATGTTAAAAAAAAAAAAAGTCCACAAATAACAGATGTTGGAGAGGGTGTGGAGAAACGGGAACCCTCTTATGCTGTTGGGAGGAATGTATCAATAAATTGTGCAATCACTATGGAGAACAGTATGGAGGTTCCTCAAAAAACTAAAAATAGAATTGCCATATGAGCCTGCAATCTCACTCCTGGGCATATATGTGGAGAAAACTATAATTTGAAAATATACATGTACCCCAATGTTCACTGCAGCAATATTCAGTATAGCCAAGACATGGAAACAACCTAATGTTCATCAAGAGATGAATGGATAAAGAAGATATGGTACATATATACAATGGAATACTATTCAACCATAAAAAAGAATCAAATAATGCCATTTGCAGCAACATGGATGGACCTAGAGATTATCATACTAAGTGAAATAAGTCAGAATGAGATAAACAAATACCATATGATATCACTTATATGTGGAATCTAAAATACGACACAAATGAACTTATCTCCAAAACAGAAACAGACTTACAGACATAGAGAACAGATGTGTGATTACCAAGTGGGAGAGTGGGTGAGGGAGGAATGGATTGGGAGTTTGGGATTAGTAGATGCAAACTATTATATATAGAATGGATAAACAACAAGGTCCTACTGTATAGCACAGGGAACTATATTCAATATCCTGGGATAAACCATAATGGAAAATAATATGAAAAAGAATATATATATATATATATATATATATATATATATATATATAACTGAATCACTCTGCTGTACAGTAGAAATTAACACAGCATTGTAAATCAACTATAATTCAATAAAATAAATTAAAAAAAATAAAAGAAGTATGAGCTTTAAACTCCACAGTATTATGAAAGAGTAAATTGTCCCCATAAAAATAGGAGCAAAAAGAATAATTAATACACCAAAGTCAATCATATTCAAATTTCTGGTCAATGTCATAAAACATGAGAAAATAATAAAACATAAATATTTGATAAGAGAAGTAAAAATCATTTCTATTTGAGAATAATGTGATTCAATAACAAGAAAACAAAACAGTTGATTAAAGATAATAGAAGTTTATGAAAAAACTAAACATTTTTTAAATCATCAAAATAATCAGTAGGGAAATACAAACTGTTAAAAATGTGAGAAAAGAAAAATTGCACAAATTGAGAGAATTTAATTTATGAAAGGAAGAATCTAAACGTAGTACAAATGTTTTTTTCTTCTTAAATCAATATATGGTTTCATCTTAACTCTAGTTAGTAGTAATTGGGCAATGGGGGGGGAATATTTTTAATTCTATAGAATAATTTGTTCTCTATAAGAACATAAAATTTATCTGGAAGACACGGTTGGCCCTTTATATCCACAATTCCCCATTCATGGATTCTAGTAATGTTACATATTTACTGAAAAATAGCCATTTATACACTGAGTTCAAACCCATATTGGTCAAGGGTCAACCTGTATTCTTTAATTTCTTTCCATAACACTTTGTAGTTTTCAGTGTAAAATTATTTCACATATTTTGTCAGATTTATCCTTAAATATTTCACATATGTAGATACTATTGTAACTTAGTAATTTTATTTTTACTTTTTCTTTCCAGTTGTTGGAATCATTGTTAGGATACAGAAACACAATTGCTTCTCATAGGTTGATCTTGTCCTGCAGTTCTGATAAAGTCACTTAGTAGGTGTAGTAGCTAATTTATAGATTTCATAACATTTCTTATGTAGATGATTGTGTCATATTTGAATAAAGACATTTCTATTCTTTCCTTTCCTATTTTTTTTAATTTATTTTTTTTGCTTATTGCACTGGCTAGAGCATCCTGTACTATGTTGAGTAGAAGTGTTGAGAACAGTCATCCTTGCCTTGTTTCTGATCTTGGGAGAACAACATTCAGACTTTCACTCTGAATTCCTGAAATAAGCCCAAATTTATCATGATTGATGAAAATTTTCATATATTGTGGCTTTAATTTGCTAAAAATTTGCAAGAATTTTTTCTTCTACGTTATGAAAGATATTGTAACATAGTATTCTTTTCTTGTATGGTCTTTGCCTGGTGTTAATATCAGTATTTCTGGGCTCATAAAATTAGTTGTATATTCCCTCATCCTCAATGTTTTAGAGGAGATTTTGTAAAATTAGCATTGTTTTCTTAAACATTTGGTACAATTCACCAGTAAAGCCACTGAGCATGAGAATTTTTTTGTGAAAATGTTTTAATTAAAAATTCAATTTATTTACTAGAGATAGAGCTATTCTTGTTTGTTATGTGTATTTGTTGCTTTCTTCCTTACTAAGAGACCACTGATTTTTTTTTAATTTTATTTATTTATTTATGGCTGTGTTGGATCTTCCTTGCTGCACAAGGGCTTTTCTCCAGTCATGGCGAGCAGGGCCACTCTTTGTTGCCACAGCATGTGGGATCTTCCTGGACCAAGGCTTGAACCTATGTCTCCTGCACTGGCAGGCGGACTCCCAACAACCGCACCACCAGGGAAGTCCCGAGACCACTGATTTTGATTGTGCATAAAAACATACCCAGTTAAACATATTTGCCTTCCCAGACTCCTTTTCAGATAGGAATGACCCATGTGACATTTTTCTGGCCAATAAGATATAGGTAGAAGTCTGCTAGGCGTTTTAGAGGAAGGTTTTTCTTTCAAAACACAAATCCTACTTCTCCACAACTTCCTTTTACATATACCCAAGACAAAAGCTAAATTGTATGCATGATGGAACAAAAAGTTAGAAGGAATAAGAATCTTTGATTATATACTTGATTAGCTGTAATATCTTTAGCTACTCCTGAAAACCCAATACTTTTTAAACAATCTGGATTTTTACATAATGATATGCTAATTACATATGAATAATTACTCATATCAAGTACTTAGATTAAATCTGTAAGCTATTATTCTTTATTTTAAGTGTTATTCTATTTTTGTTTTCATTGCCAGTTGCATATTTAGTAGAGTTTCATATCAATTTACTATTTTGATATTTTCTAAAATATCACATTATAAGTTCAATACTTTGTAAATCTTTTTGCATGTGGCCTGGCCATTTTGTCTTTCTATTCTCAAAATTTTAAAACAAATAATTAAATAAGTCTTCAAAATACATACCATTCTCTGAGGTAATAAACAAAAGTTCAGGTTCACATAGAAATCTCAGAATCACAATATGCTGGTTTTGGCTATCATCACTTATAAAATAAAATTATTGATTTTTTGGACTTGAGTATTTCCTGGTTACATTCATTGCAGAAAATCATAAGCATCTGAATTTGAGGAAACTTTTCTCAGATAGATAGATAGATACATATAGATATAGATACAGATATAGATATTCATATTCTATATGAATATCTAAATATGAATATATAGATATTCATATTTATTCATGATATAAATATTTAGGGATTTTTATCCAATTTTGTTTGAACTATTAAACAATGGGATCAATTTACATGAACACATAATATATGATCATACATGAAAAGAATGAGAAATTATGTAGCCTATAAAATGATGTAAATCTGTATTTATTGACATAGAAATATGTATAAATAAGTCCCCCACATATGAACCTTCAAGTTGTGAACTTTCAAAGATGTGAAAGTGCATTTGCATGTCTAATCCATAAGTTAGTTCATGTGTCTGGTGTACATTGTCATATATGTCCATCCTCTACAAGTGGTTGTGCTTTGTATACTTTACTGTACAGTACTTTATATAGTACAGTAGTATAGTATCTTTATTTCAAGACCAGGATGTCCAGAAGCAAGTGTAAGAGATTCATGACACAGGAAATGGCAAGGGAATTTCCTTTATTTGAGAAGGCACTGTTAGTTTTTGAGGCACAGGACCCGAATGTAGAATAGTACATGAGGGTTGCAGCAGCCTTTCAGAAGGCAATCCAGTACTACCGTGTCATCTATGATGAGAAGAAAAAAAAAGCTACTACCTAGACATCACTGGATCATTTTTTCAAGAGGGTAGATAGAACTGAATCCAGCAAGGAACCAGAACCTTTGCTATCAATGTCAGGACTGAGTGAAATTGCAGCATGCCTTCAGTCTCCTATTCCTTCAGCTCTACCATCTCCCACCTCCTCTCCCTCCTCCAGTCAGTAACTCTTCTTGCCTGTTCACTCGATGCCAGCCCCTGTATGCCAGCTGTTGTACTGTACTACTGTACTTTCAAATGTACTGTAATGTAAGATTAAAAATGTTTTCTTTACTTTTTGTGTTTGTTTGTATTTATGTATTATTTGCGCAAAAATTATTATAAAACTGTTACAGTACTGTACAATATAGCTGATTGTGTTAGTTGGGTACCAAGGCTAACTTTGTTGGACTTACGAACAAATTGGACTTATGAACATGCTCTCAGAATGGAATTCATTTGTATATAGGGGATTTAATGTACAAAAAGTCATTAAATTAAGAGCAAGGTCACAACTAGTATGTATCATATAAATCAATTCTTATTAAAGGTATGATATAAACCGTGTGAAAATTAGAGTTACACAAAATTATATTTTATGTGCTATCAGGTATTTTGTTATGTTATTTATATTAGGCTATATTGCAAGAGAATACCAGAAATATCTGGAAGGAATTTTACCAAAATTATTACCTAAAAATAATTTGTAGGTAATAATTTTTAAATAAATGAGTGATTTAATTCCTACAATAAAACTGTACAGTTTTTGTTTTGCTTCTCTAGATATGTTAAGACCAGATGATAAATCACTTAGTTCTATACTTAAACATGAGTAATGAATAAATATATGTTGCTACAGTTAAATTTTGAAACAAAAAAGCAGTTTTATTGACACAGTGTTGATGAATGTAGGTCAATATGGAGCAGGAATAAACTCTGTCAATAGAGAAATAAATCAAGTTTTGGAATAAAGATATACTATTATATTTGGAAATTAGACATATCTTATTTTAAATAGTGAAGTTTATTAACACTAAAATAGCTTATCATCTGTTATGTTACACTATATTTACTAAGAAATAACTAGTAAGCTAAAAAATATTTTTAAACAGGTCCCAAGGAAATAGATCCCATATAACTTCACACTGTAATATCAATTTGCTCTAGGACATGCTTTGAAGACTGTTAAGATTTTGTTCTTTCTTTTTTTCTTTCTTAACTGCTTTATTCTATATGTTGCCTTAAAAAATCCATATATAAGTTCTTGCCTAGAAGATAGCTTCAGAATCATAATGATGTGCTTTCAGTAAATTGAAACATCTTAAGTTTACAACAAAATCATCTTAAAATAATGTCAAAATTGGTAAAAAATTGATAGATACAATATTTGAAGTTTTTAACCATGAATAGTCACCTGATGGAAAGTAGAATGCAGTATTCTTCATTTGATTAATTTGATTATCCAAATGATACTATAGTCATACACACAGAAATATAATGCTAAATCAAGAACTTTTATGAAACCATTAAACTTCATTTTTATTCTCTGTCTCCCCAAGGGACATATATTGTGAATAGGCAGGGTACAGAAAAGAAGTGAAGAGCAATGCTACAGTATTCTAAAATGACTTATCTTCATTTTTTTTCCAGTCTATACTAACAGATCTAAGGACTCAGGCTTATATGAAGATAGAAGGATAGGAAAGAAAAAGAGACATATAAAAATGTTACATATATGGCACAGTGATCTCAGTCTAGAACCCAGCAATACTGAGAGGGAGATTTATTACCTGCATTTTATAGATGAGTAAACTGAAACATTGAAAATTACATGAAATTTAAAATTTTTTGACTAAGAGATAGTAAAGATTTTAAAACTATTACTGAATAATTCTAATCTCCATTGAATTATAGTATATCTTCAAAGTTACAAATTCATAAATTTATATGTTGGTAGAACTACATGGAAAGTTACCTCTCCTCCCAGAATGGTGGCAGCAAAGGGAAATACATATTTAAGTTCACTTTATAAATTAAAAAAATAAATTTTCCAATTTTTTCCAAACACTGTTATTGTCTCAAAAATGTTTTCCTGTTGAAAAACACAGATGACTTATATTAATTTATGTCAATCAATTACCAGAAAACATAATTATCTCGAGGTTATATTGTTTGGTCTTATTTTCTAAAACCTCAAGCTGTTATTATATATTGAACAAAATGGTAAATTAATTCTAAGGAGAATAAAAACAAGTAACAGTTGTAATTTTTGTCAGGCTGACAGCATATAATTGGCTAAAAACAACCATAGATTAAATAAATATTGGATTTTGAACAGAAGTGTCAAACCAGGCTTACATTATGAGATTTTTTTTTTTGGTTTTGGTAATTTATTCATATGAATATTACAGTTATGCATTTTGTTAAACTTCTGAGGCTTCTCCACTTCCTAGTCATATGAACGTTGACAGTTTACTTAAAGCAAACAGAAATGTACTGCCCAGATCTTTCTTCAAGAAGGGTCTTTTTGAAAAACTTTGGAGGAATTTGGGTAGTTGACAGCCTCTTTTACCTCTTTTTGATTTACCTTTGCTTTTGAGTATAGATTATAATCTTCTAGGGATGGCCCTAGCCAATGATCAAACAGGACTGAGATACATGCACCTGGCATTAAACATAATGTGACGTGCATTTTACAGGTAATCTTTGCTGGAAAGCTCTCCTTTGATCTAGCAGAGACTTTTCCACATTTACTTCATGATCCAACAACTCCTCTTGCCAAAATTTACTTTCTTTATTTTCTTTTTCAGGTATAATACACCCCCTCAATTTTTTGTACTTTTAACTCTATGTCAGCCTCTCCTTTCCAGAGGACAAAACTGACACAGATGTTCCAGGAGTCATTTGAGAAAGCAGAGAGTGAGATAGAATTGGGGAGCTTGATGACTCATCCGCTGGCAACAAGGACACTATGTTAGGGGTTTTGTGGGTTAGGGTAATCCTGGGAAAAAATTGACAGCTCAATTGCTAAAACTTTCACAGATGGTGACTGGAGAGAATGTTCAATAAAAAGAAAGACTCTGGTCTGTGCAGTGATATAGGAACTGTAAAAATATGAGGATGCAGGAGTGAGAGAAAGAGGAGATAGAAAATTTCCATACAAGGAAAATAGAATAGGCTGGTTGTTATTAAGTGATACTGATACTCTACAGAAGAAAAATGGAAAGCTTAACAAATAACTAAAAACTAAGTGTGAAGGCCAGAGACTTTCTCTGATATTTTACAAGGAGAAAAGAAGAAGGTGAACACCAAACATAGGATTGAGTAATCAGAGTGGCTAAATTTTAAAAATGATGTAATGATCGGCTAAGGCAGGTCTATAATGACAGGGTCTGAGCCTGGGAAATGGCAAAATGCTTGGCTGTCAGGTCAGGGATCTGGAAAGAAAAGGGTTATAAGATTAGAGACAAGGAGATCTGTGTAAAGTCATGTGGATGAACATATGCGAGTGGGTACAACGTGTAAATATTATAGTATTACTCAAATTTTATGTAGTGCTATCATTCAGGTCACAATGTATTTACGAAACTAGGTTCTCATATGGTGTTGTATCCTCAGGAGGAAGGATACATGGCCCTAGGAACCAATGAGTGGAAGTAGGCTTTGCCATCATTTTCAGTGCCTCATTGGTGAATTTTGTTTTCTGTCACAAAATCTGGACTCTGTAGGTATGGAGGTTCTAAACCTAAAAGGGGGCATATAATTGCCAGGCAACGCAGAAAATTTCTCACTGAAACTACGTTACCTGTTACATTTGATGCCAGTTCAGCAACATAAAACCTTATATGGTTCAACTGTTTAAGTGTGCCTAAATTAGGGTTGGGTAGTAAATGGATTCCTGGCACCAAATCCAGCATACAGTGGGTTCACTGAGCTTTTGGATCTACCCAGTGATCATTTCTTCAGTCCCTGAATTCATAATTGAGATTGATACACTTGGCAGCTGGAGCAACCCCCATATTGAATTAAGAGTTATCTCAATGGGGAAAAGCTATCTTAGTGAGAAAGCCGAGAGGAAATGTCTGAAACTGTCTTCCTCTGGCCAACATAATAAATTAAACATAATACTGCATTGGAGTGGAGACAGTGTAGACTACTGCTACACTTAAAGTTCTAAAGGATACAGGAGTAGTAGATGCTATCATAGCAGAAATAGGCCATCCACCCTGACAAGGCAACGCAACTAGAATGAAAGCACTCATGCTTGTTAAAGAAGAGGCCTGAGAGGTTCTGCTCACAATGAAGTCTACAGTCTATGGGGCAAGGAAGTTATACACACACACACAAATATTTTCTCCATGTGGTGGAATGAAAGAGTTAGTTTTACTGAGAGTCACATCTTCCATTTTCATTCATTCTTTCATTCATATCAGTAGCTGGATTGCAAAAATTTCTTTGATGAGGAGGTGGTGAAAATTATGAACTTGCTCTTGTTACATTATAGCACAACCTGTGTATGACTTTAAATGTTAGATAATAATCTAAGTGTCCTCCAGGAAATACAATTATTTTGGGAGTGGAGTGGTCAGGAGAAAGAGAACATAGAATTTAGCTTAATCTATTTATCTGTTGAATGTTTCATTAAAATATTAGGAAAATAATAAAACAGCTATTCCTATTTTTTAAGAAAAATGTTGATCTGTATCTCATTTCTCTTTTATATTCATTGTACTCTTTCACATATAAATAAAACTAAGATCTGTCCATTTTACTAATAATTACATTTTTAAAACTTTTACTGTGCACAATTTTTTATCCACATCAATCTAGCTCAGTTTTTAACCATGTGAAACTATACATTCTTTACTCCTTAGAATCTCTGTGATTTAACTTGATGTTCTTGCATGTCCTAAGTTTGTGCTGAAAGCTATGTCAACTAATTTTTCTAGAAATAAATATAGCATTGAATTGATCAGCTAAATTCGTAAATATATTTTATCATGTGCTAAAATAATGATTGACAATATTGATTCTGGATGTTTTCTATTTTTTGGGGGAATTATACATGAGACAATTGTGTGATCACTTCTTTTTGGCTGAATATTTTGGCCAATTTTTATCTGTATTTGCCTTTGCTTTCCATATTTCCTCTTGTCTTAGAAAAGCTAATAATTCTAGACATCTCTGGCAATTAGTTCTTAACCTTGTTTCTATAGTCTAAAGCAATTCTTGACATACTGCTTCTTAGACTGAGGATATGCTAAAAGTACAAAATATGACTAAAATTCACAGTCCTAATGTTTGAATCTTGATATTATCAGCACTCTAAGATTAAATATAAAATGTTAGTGCCTTTTTATTATATAGTTATAAATATTCATAAGGAGTAGTTCAAAGTATCATTCTTACCTCAGAAGATTTGCTATTTGGTTTCAAATAAAAAGCAGTATGAGTATACAAATACTTAAGAATAAAGAAATATTTTCATGGGATAGCACCTACTCTGAAAAGAAAATGAAAAGGTGTCTGCTTATTATTTTAGATTATATATTTTTTTCAGATTTGAAGAGCAAGAATAATAGTTCATGTTTTCTATTCAGATCTATTGAGCCAAGTTTATTGTTTAACCAGGTACAAAAGAAATAAAACACAATAGATTCATGAGGGAAAATCATGATAGATTCTCTCATGATTTAAACATCTTATTTTGGACTTGTATTAAATATGAATATGTCAACAAAGTTCAATGGATTAGAATCATATCACAAAGTGAAGGAATGAAAACCTGCTGGTAATATAAATCTGATTAGATCTGGTGAGCAGGAAGTAGCAACTACTGTAGACAAAATAATAAAGCATATGTGAGACAAGAGGTGGGAAATAAATCCTACAAAAAAAACCCCCAAAAACAAGTGCCTACTACATTGCTGGTATGGAGCACATTTAGGAATCTTTGGAAGATAAAAGATAAGTTGCTGCATATTGTCCCTCCTATCACTAAGAAATAATCAAAACGTCTATTGGACCTCTTTGGACTTTGGAGAAAATGTCTGTCTCATTTGGGCATACTGCTCTGACCTATTCACTGAATGACACAGAGCTGGAGAGTCGATACAGCCTGGAATTAGGACTTGGAAGGTTAATCCCTAGCCAAGCATGCAAGTAGGACATTGAAGGTTAATCTTGGCCCTACCAGCTAAAAGCAAACTTCTGATGACCTTCACTAAGTATTTTTTTTAATTAATTAATTTATTTATTTATTTTTGGCTGTGTTGGGTGTCCGTTGCTGCGCAGGGGCTTTCTCTAGTTGCAGCGAGCCAGGGCTACTCTTCCTTGTGGTGCGCGGGCTTCTCATTGTGGTGGCTTCTCTTGTTGGGACCACAGGCTCTAGGCACGTGGGCTTCAGTAGTTGCAGCACGTGGGCTCAGTAGTTGTGGCTCACGGGCTTAGCTGCTCCACAGCATGTGGGATCTTCCCGGACCAGGACTCGAACCCGTGTCCCCTGCATTGGCAGGCGGATTCTCAACCACTGCACAACCAGGGAAGCCCTTCACTAACCATATATAGAGAAAAAAGTGATTTGCTACATCAACAGTTGATACAAGGTGCCAGAGGTACCATGGGATGTGTTTATTTGCTCTAGCAATAAAATCGCAAATGGAAGAGCAGCTGCCATTGAAGTCACCACCTGATTAAATGTATGATAGTCCACTATCATTCTGCACTGGTCAAATATGAAACTTGAATGAAGATTTTTTTTTAAATATAAATGTAGAGTTTATTGAAAGCTATTTCTATACCTACAACAAGCTAAATACATCTGTTCATACACATGTATACATAATTGCTCTGCCTGTAGTCTTAAATCAGAACTGAAACAGTAAATAAATATTGATATTCTTCATCTTTTTACAGACATTACTATACATTGACCTGTTTAAAAAATAAAAAAGTATTTCTCTATTTTTATTAAACTTTAAATAAAATATAACATATATACAGAAATGTACATAAATAATAAAAGTACAGTTTGATAAACTGGTGACACACCGTTGTAACTGTCTTTCAGATTATGAAATAGAAAATAACTGACATTCTTTAATCTACTTTATCACTTTATAGTCACTGCCCCAACTAAGTGTAACCATTAGCCTCATCCAATGTCAGAAATCAATTTTCTTGTTTTTAAACTTGGATTGAATGAACTCATACAGCAGATAATCTTTGATTCCTGGATTCTCCTCTTATTATTTGGGTGAGTCTTCCATGCTGCTCTATATAGTTATGTAGTTTGATATAGTTTGCTTATTTCCATTTATTCCACTGTGTGAATAGGTCATAATTTATTTATTTAATCTATTGTTAATGTTTTGACTATTGTAAATTGTTTGTCCATGATACTTTTTCATGTATTTTGATCAACATATGTATGCATTTCAGTCCCATATATGCCAGGAGTAAAGTTGATGAGTTATAGATTATTTGTATTTTCAGCTTTAGTAAATACTAGAAAACATTTTCCAAAGTGATTGTTCTAAACTACACTACTACAAGCAGGATATGAGAATTTCTGTTTACTTTACTCATCAGCATTTTGTATTGTCTGTCTTTCTCATTTTAGCCATTCTGGTGGCTGTGTAAGATAACTCTTTGTGGTTGTAATTTACCTTTATCTGAGAACTAGTAATGTTAATAAAGTTAGTAAAGTTAAGGGTCCCTTCATATGCTTATTTCCTATTTAGATAGCCCCTTTTATGAAATGTTCAAGGTTTGTTTGCCTTTTTAAAATTGGATTATTTGCTGTTTATATTTAGGAGTTCTTTGTATATTCTGGATATAAATCATTTGATAGTATCAGAGATTATCAGTCCAGGTTCTACCAGAGAAACAGAGAAAAACAAACAA
>NW_020838004.1:7435691-7488018 GCF_003676395.1 Aethalodelphis obliquidens | reverse complement strand
TATGATTAGTGCATTTTGTGTAATCTTAAAGAAATATTTGTCTATGCTAAATTCATAAAGCAATTTTTCTATTTTCTTCTAAACAGATTTAAAACTTTCACATTTAGATTTAAAATCCAACTGAAATTGATTTGTATTTCTTCCTGATTCAGTCTTGGGAGATTATACATCTATTTTAAAATTTATATTTGATAACTTTCATAAAAGTCATAATTAAATATTCCTGTAATTAAATATTCCTATATTTAGCCTTCTTTTATTTCCCTAACATTTATATATTCAATCATTTATTCCATCAATACTTATTGACCATCTATAATTTATAAGTATTGTACTGGAAATGGGATAGAATGATTTAAAATAAAAACAAATTTCCTTTTACCTTATTTTTTTCTGTTTTCTTTTTTATTACCTTTCTTTTTTTTTTTTTTTTTTTTTCAGTACGTGGGCCTCTCACTGTTGTGGTCTCTCCTGTTGCGGAGCACAGGCTCCAGATGCACAGGCTCAAGGGCCATGGCTCATGGGCCCAGCCGCTCTGCGGCATGTGGGATCCTCCTGGACCGGGGCACGAACCCGTGTCCCCTGCATCGGCAGGCAGACTCTCAACCACTGCGCCACCAGGGAAGCCCATCTTTCATTTTTGATAACAAGCAAATGGATTTTTGTTCTTAAAAAAGGAAAAGTGTCAGTCAATTAATATCTATACTAAGGTTATAGCAGAATATACAAGAAACTAGTGAGGTAGATGATGATTTATGTAAAATTAATGATGGTTAAATTGTCATTTAAAAGTTGGGGGCTTCCCTGGTGGCTCAGTGGTTGAGAGTCTGCCTGCTAATTCAAGGGACACAGGTTCGAGCCCTGGTCTGGGAGGATCCCACATGCTATGGAGCAACTGGGCCCGTGAGCCACAGCTGCTGAGCCTGCGCGTCTGGAGCCTGTGCTCCTCAACAAGAGAGGCCGCGATAGTGAGAGGCTTGCACACTGCGATGAAGAGTGGCCCCCGCTTGCCACAATTGGAGAAAGCCCTCGCATGGAAACGAAGACCCAACACAGCAAAAATTAATTAATTAATTAATTAATTCCTATCCTCAACATCTTAAAAAAAAAAAAAATTGGAACCCTGCTCCCACCATCCATAATCATCATGCTATGCACTTGTCAAAGATAACTAATCCACAGGTCTCAATGTTTAGGTCATTTAGTCAGGGACGCCTTCTCAAATCCATATTATATGTTTCCATAGCACCTAAAATTCTATATAGCGTTTATAGTAATTATGAACAGTTATTTGTGTAATTATTAATTTAGAGTCTATTTTCTCTCTACTGAATGATATGTTTCACAAAAACAGAAGAAATGTAGGCTATCAGTTAATTAAAAATGGAAGAGCAGAAGAAAAAAATAGAGAAAAGAAGAAAGTGAGAGATAGAGAAAGAGGATGAGAGGAAGAAAGGAATTTATGAGGGTGTTGTGCTCATAATCTTTTATAATAAGTTTTCCAAAAAGTTTATGTAATTTTCAATGTTTTGAAAACATTTCCATGCAGCTATTAAACTTCGTGGAGGAATTTTATGTCCCTTGTAACAAAAAGTCTGACCCTATTTTTTTTTTTTTTATGTGTAACAGATGACAGATTTTAAACCTCATTTCTCTCTCTTCCCCTTGTATCTTGCATCTGGGAAAGCTGGTAAGAAATCCTGGGTGCTTCCTCCTTTGGCACTAAAGGGAAATTCAACCTATGTCGCCTTAGTTCCAACCCCATCCACTATGAAAATCACAAACCCATCTCCTTTCTCAAGCCTTTTCAGACCTGTTTTAAGGGACTGCCTGGCTCTCTCCAGGAAATCCTCAATTATGCAAGCAGTAAATCTTTTCATATCCTCTTGGTGTGACATCATCAGTTTTGACATCTGAACCAAATTTTGGATGGGATTTTCTCCTATTTATGTAGAGTACAAAATATACAGTCTCCCTGTATAGTCTATGTATATTTAGTTTTAAAGTTGTTAATTTATACATCAAAATATGTAACAGAAATGATGCAAGTTAGATAACCTGAGGTATTTTGTAGTGAAATAAAGTTAAATCCAAAGCCATTTCAATTTATGTCTCAAAGCCTGGCTTTTTGCACATATTATGAACAATTTTTTTTTACCAAAATTTATTTTTTCTTATTTGTAACAAATTTACATCAGAAGTCTTACAGGGGTATAAAATTTAATTCACATTTGATTTACATATAATGTATAACTTTAATCTTAAAAGTATACAATTACATGAAGAGAAATTTAAAAATTCAGCCAAGACATATATTAGTTAATATCATATTTGCATTGTCATTTTCATCATCTGCGATTGAAATGATGGCACATTTTCTCCCCATGTACGAGTTTAAAGAAGTTGAATTATTTAATAATCATTTATTCTTTCCAGTTTTTTTTCCAGCATTTCTTGGCAAGTCTCTGAGCATTTCATGTGGATTATCAGGAAAGATTTTACAATAACCAATGGCTGGCAACGGTTATTCCAATTTCCAAAAGTTGTTAACACAAAACAACAACAACGAGTAAGCAAGTAAATAATAACAACAACTCTTCTCCATCCAGACTTTGGACAGAGACTGAGTTTATACATTTTCTTTCTGTTTGGAAGAATAATGTTTCTTTGTTGAAAACCTTTAAATGCATTCAACCATCTTTGATCTATAGATACTTCTTTTGTTGTATTTCACCAGCAAGTTCTCATGAAGATGTGACTTAAGGACACAGTGTTCATTAAAAAGATAATATGACTGAGTTCATTACCTATTTTCCAAGATTTATCATTAAGTTAAAGATTTACCATTCTGGGCCTCCCCAACTGAACCTAGTAAACTTACAGTTTCTATGAAGATTTCCTTTCTAAAGGACTAGTTAATTATTAATCTACAAATATGCAGCTGCCTACTCCCCAAGGTCCAAATCACACAAACAGCATTTTAGTAGTTTTCATGTTAAGGTCTTTTACTTTAGCAGTAAAATTAATTTTTTTTCTTACAATTCTTTTATGATCACCAATATTTATATGAGATTTATGGTGCTGAAAAAAGTAATAGCTAACATATAGAGAGGTTTCCTGTGTTCCAGGCAGTGTGTTGAGTGCACGCATGAATTATCTCACTTAATCTTTACAACCATCCTGAGTCTGCTACTTATTCAGCATGTGACTTTGGACATGTTATTTAACTTTTCTGTGTTTATATTTTCTTATCTATAAAAGGAAGATAAAATTACCAACCTCATGGGATGGTTGAACCATTTTTTTTCATATATATCCTGGCCAAAAAAGTACCTCTGATTTTGTTACTAATGAAATGATTACACTAGCTCTTGATTACCATAAGTCTCACCCAGCTATTCAATATATTTCACCAAAAGTAAAATGTAAATAATGTTTTTATCAAGGTAAAAATAGAATCTACTACAGTTTGGTTCTATAATGGAATAAACTTCAACCACATATAAAATTATGCACTTTTTATACAAATGGTTTTAATCTTAGATCTTCTGAACTCATTATAGAAATGGTTTTAATCTTAGATCTTCTGAACTCATTATAGAAATCTATATAGAACTACTCTACCATGATTATTAAATGTTTAATTTCATTTTGTGATTAAGAAGAATTCATTTTCTTGGTCATCAATTGAATTGATAATATAATGATATCATAAATGGGTGTTGAAGTGTCAAAGCTTTTTCTGCATCTGTTGAGAAAATCATATGGTTTTTATTCTTCAATTTGTTAATATGGTGTATCACATTGATTGATTTGCATATGTCTAAGAATCCTTGAATCCCTGGGATAAGTCCCACTTGATCATGATGTATGATCCTTTTAATGTGTTGTTGGATTCAGTTTTGAGTCTATGTTTATCAGTGATATTGGTCTGTAATTTTCTTTTTTGTGATATCTTTGTCTGGTTTTGGTATCAGGTTGTTAGGGGTCTCTTAGAATGAGCTTGGGAGTATTCCTCACTCTGCAGTTTTTTGGAAGAGTTTCAAAAGGATATATTTCTTCCTAGTTCAGTCTCGATGGTTGTACCTTTTTAAGAATTTGTCAGTTTCTTCCAGGTTGTTCATTTTATTGGCAGATAGTTGCTTGTAGTTGTCTCTTATGATCCTTTGTATTTCTGTGGTTTCCTTTGTAACTTATTTTTCATTTCTAATTTTATTGATTTGAGTCCTCTCCCTTTTTGTCTTGATGAGTCTGGCTAAAGTTTTATCACTTTTGTTTATCTTCTCAAAGAAACAGCTTTTAGTTTCATTAATCTTTCCTACTGTTTTCTTCATCTTTATTTCATTTATTTCTGCTCTGATCTTTATGATTTCTTTCCTTCTACTGATTGTGGGCTTTGTTTGTACTTCTTTCTCTAGTTGCTTTAGGTGTAAGGTTAGGTTATTTATTTGAGATTTTTCTTGTTTCTTGCTAGAAACAAGAAACATTGTATTGCTATAAACTTCATCCTTAAAACTGCTTTTGCTGCATCATATAGGTTTTGGGTCATCATTTTTTCATTGTCATTTGTTTCTAGGAATTTTTTGATTTCCTCTTTGATTTCTTCAGTGAACCATTGGTTATTTAGTTTATTGTTTAACCTCCATGTGTTTATTGTTTACAGTTTTTTTCCCCTGTAATTGTTTTCTAATCTCATAGCATTGTGGTTGGAAATGATGCTTGATATGATTTCAATTTTCTTAAATTTACTGAGGCTTGATTTGTGACCTAAGATGTGCTCTATCTTGGAGAATGTTCCATGTGCACTTGAGAAAAAAGTATATTCTGCTGCTTTCGGATGGAATGCCCTATAAATATCAACTAAATCTATCTGGTCTAATGTGTTATTTAAAGCTTGTGTTTCCTTATTAATTTTCTGCCTGGATGATCTGTCCATTGGTGTAAGTGGGATGTTAAAGTTCCCCACTATTATTGGGTTACTGTTGATTTCCCCTATTATGGCTGTTAACATTTGCCTTTTGTACTGAGGTGCTCCTATCATGGGTGCATAAATATTTACAACTGTTATATCTTCTTCTTGGATTGATCCCTTGATCAGTATGTATTATCCTTGTCCTTCCTTGTCTCTTGTAACATCTTTATTTTAAAGTCTGTTTTGTCTCATATGAGTATTGCTACTCCAGCTTTCTTTTGATTTCCATTTACATGGAATATCTTTTTCTGTCCTTTCACTTTCAGTCTGTATGTGTCCCTGGATCTGAAGTGGGTCTCTTGTAAATAGCATATATATGGGTCTTGTTTTTGTATCCATTCAGCCAGTCTATGTCTTTTGGTTGGAGTACTTAACCCATTTACATTTAAGGTAATTATCAATATAAATGTTCCTATTGCCATTTTCTTAATTGTTTTGGGTTAGTTTTTGTAGGTCTTTTTTCTCCCCTTCCTCTTTTCTTCTTTTCTCTTATGTTTCTTGCCTAGAGAAGTTCCTTTAGCATTTGTTGCAAAGCTAATGTGCTGGTGCTGAACTTTCTTAGCTTTTGCTTATCTGTAAAGCTGTTGATTTCTCCTTTGAATCTGAATGAGAGCCTTGCTAGGTAGAATGTTCTTGTTTGTAGGTTTTTCCCTTTCATAATTTTATATATATCCTGCCACTCCCTTCCAGCCTGCTGAAAAATTTTTCTGCTGAAAAATCAGCTGATAACCTTATGGGGATTCCATTGTATGTTATATTTGTT
This sequence comes from Aethalodelphis obliquidens, assembly GCF_003676395.1. Classification (NCBI taxonomy): domain Eukaryota; kingdom Metazoa; phylum Chordata; class Mammalia; order Artiodactyla; family Delphinidae; genus Aethalodelphis; species Aethalodelphis obliquidens. Next base: position 7,482,283 of record NW_020838004.1, on the reverse strand, counting down.
GCTTTTCCCTTGTTGACATAAAAAAGTAACAAGATAGACTGTATTCCCTGAGTCTGTATTTTGAAAAGTATTTTACATTTTCTTCAGTCTATTTTAAAAAGTTTATTGTATCTACATAAGAAAGAAGCATTGTGTCTGCTCACTAAAGGAATATGTTTTTATTAATCTTTTAGAGGAAAGCTAAATACCACAGATACATTTCTTCTCACCTATGTTATTTACTCCTCTAGTTTGTAGCTTTAGCTTTTCTTTCTCATTCTGCATTTGAGAAAATCATTTTAAAATAAAAAGTATTAGCTATTTTTATCATTTTTTTGTTTTACCCGTAATTTTTGTAACATTTTTCCAGATCCAGAATATTACCTTTGTTTTATAGAAGAAAATTCCTTTTAAACCATGAATTTGTTTGAACTTATTAATTTGGCTTCATTTTTCAATGTAAATACTTACAAAGTATTTATTTTTAATTTTGACTCCTAGATCCCAAAACTGGCAATTTTGAGGTTTTACTACATTTTTGGACCCATAATACTTTTTATCCTGAAGTAACCTTATCACTGCCTTGTTAATTTTTTTTAAAATTAAAAGTTATTTCATCTTGAAGTGTGGCTTGGGAATCATCAATGTACAATATATGCTGACAGATAATAGCAAAAAGAGAATTATCTTTCAAAGTCCAAGTTGAGCATTTTTATTACATAATAGAAAAAATCTTGGCAATAAAAGTAAATTTATTTATAAAGAACCAATTACAGTATCTGCTTTCCATCTTTAAGAAATCAAAAGTGTCCTCCCACACACAATACACAATGAGTTCTTCCTCCTCTATAACTCCAGGCTCCTCCCTCTGGCAATCCCTTGCTTAGAACCCACTGAATAGCTGATCTGTGAGAGAACCATCATCTCCTGTTACACTTAGCATTAGCAAGTCTTTTAGGTGCAATGTTCCTGGAAAAAGTAACTTAAAGAATCACTATTTAAATCATGCAAATTTTTGTTAGCTCATTCTTTTTTCTTTTCTTTTCTTTTTTTTTTTAACAAATACTTATTAAGTACCTAAGATGTATCTGGAATTTTGTAAGTGCCTGTCAGACCACAGAATAAGGACCATCAAAGTCTTCCTGGGAAAAGGTAAGCAAGGAAAAGGGGGTTTGACTTGATTTAAAACATAAAGACCATCAGGAGTTTTCCTCCCTACACCAATATTACACCCCTATCACTGGAGGAGTTGATTTCTGCATAGAGAAGTACTCCAGACACATCATAGATCAAGTAGTTGATAGTATTAAATGCTGTAGAGATATGAAGTGGAAGAAACACTAATGCAACCTAGGGTTTCACTGGAATGGCTTAGGAAATTTCAAAACGGTTTGTTTAGTCAAGATATAAAGATGATATATTCAAAACAAACAAGAGCAGGTTATACTAAAGCATATGCTATGTTTCATAGATACTTTTTGCAAATGCATTTTAGAAAAGGGTGATATAAACATGCAAAGCAGTGAGAAGAGAACATTCAAAGAAAGACATCTGACATAAGACTCACTTGCTTGCATCTTTTCTTTCTTATTCCCTCTCATTTTCCTTTGCTAGCTGTTGAGTGCTAGGAATGGAAACTCAAATAACAGTGAAAGAGTATTTATAAGAAACTCATTTCAGTTATTGGAAATATATGTATAATGCTACAGAAATATAATAATCATTCTGGCCAACACATAAGGAAATCATTTTTGATGATACACCTAGAATATTGTTTCACAAAAGTGGTGGATTTCAAAATCAAGTGCGGAATATTTAAACTTTGTAAATTTATTTTTTCATTCAGACATTTACTTATCATGTTGTCTCATTTGCATGTCACACACTGTGTAGGCAAGATATTAGTGAGTTGGATTGTCACCTTGTGCTTACATAAAGTAAGAGAAAGTAGTTAACATTAGCAAATACATAAAATAAAATATTTACCTAAGTGCTTTTCTGATATAAAGAGAGTAGGTGTTAACCACTTATCCTTGCCATAGCTACTATTAATCCTTAAGACAAGTTTGCCCAAATGGCTTTTCAGGGAAATAAATACTATAAAGAGTAAATAATTATTAAGTTTCTAGCCCTAAACTCTTATGTAATCTTTCCTATTAATCCACTAGGCTGGTCAGACCCTTAAACACAATGTTAATCTAGTTGAACGCAAAAATCATAGTGAGCTTAAGTAGCCTGTTATGTGCCTCTTTTCTCCTAGATCTTTACCCATATTCTTTCTCTTAATCCAAGTGAAACAAAAGTGATTTCTCCTAATTTGGTTCCAGCGTTTAGTATTAGGGTACTGACTTGTCCACACATGCATAGCACATATTTCAACATTAACATTCTGGTTTCAACCTGCTAGATATACCTGCCTATCTTTCAATTCATTTTCAGTTCAAGCAAGAAAAATGGGTACTGCTTTTTTAGCCCCTCAAATCCCAATAAATCACATGAGAGATGAAATAAATTACAAAAATGCATGTTGCTGAGTTTATACCTATACTTATGTTTTTATATACATATACAAAGAGAGAGATAAATAGACACATTTTATGTGTACTATCAAGCAGGTGGATGCATGGAGATAAGATGACCTTTATCTTAATAAATACAGTGTTCACCAAGGTGAATTTCTGTCAAGATGCTCACAGAGTTTAACAAAAGTCCTCATTTTAGAACTGAAACCAAATTGCTTGTTCCCATTAAGAAAGACCTTTATGGCCTTTCTACATTTCCTTCCACAAAACTAAAAGCAGACTAAGCATGGGTGACAGCACTTGGTAAAAGTGATTGTAGTGACATTTTAGATCTGTCAAGTCTTTCTGTAACTACTGCACTGTAGGTAGCCTAATGAGACACAGTGCATAGTAACGCAGTGTGAAAAACCCTTTAGAACTCTTGTTACAGTCATTTGAAGGGGGTTACAACTCTGAAGGCCATCATTTCCTGCTGGGAAGTGGAATCTTTTGGTAGCTGCTGAATTGCAGCAAAATGTCTTGAAAGCAATTCCCTTTCACTCATAACAATGCAAAGATTTAGATATACTGGGTTTCTGTTGATGATGGACACAGCTTGGCCTCCTTATAAACGGAATTCACATCCAGCGTAGTGCTTTCTGAAAATTCAAAGATCTACTTAAATAACTCCTACCTCCTCTGCATATAAAGTGTAAATTTGTGATGAATAGACTTAGACTATTTATTAAATTATTTAACCTTTTAATACTATATAGAGCTTGTATTTTTCTGTCACAATAAAATTACAACTGTTGAGAATGGTGCTGATGTTCGGACATTTCCTCTGAAAGATAATCACAAAAGATTTCTATCCAGAATAACTGAATATAAAAAGTTTCAGATTTTGAGAAATTCTAGGTAAATAAAAGTTATGTATGTCCCTTCAATAAATATTTATTGAGAATCAACTTTATATAATACAGGCATCATGGTAAGAACAATGATTAAGGCATGATAGCTGTGCCAAAATAGCTCAAACTGCAGAGAAGAAGTAAGGTGTAATATTGTTGTAAAATAATGCAGGATAAAATAAGTGTGAAAATTTACATTGCATATTTGTATGTTCATGCATTATTTGTTATTTGGTCTTCCATCTATTTATAACCCCTTACTTTTCAAAAACTATTTGAGGAAACTTACTATATATGAGTGTGTATTATGTGTATGATTGAATGTTAACATTTGTTTGTAGGAGTCCTATAAGCCTAAAATAAATAGGAAATATGAAGATATAAATAATTCATTTTATCTTATTGAAATAGTTTCTTGCTATCTATATCTAAAAGAAAATAACCATGTAATCATGTAAGAAGCTATAACAGATATTGGTTATTGGGGTGAACAATATCTTTGAAGCTAAGCTAGAAGAAATTTTTTTTATGTTTTTTTGTTTATTGTCTTCAGAAGCATCAATTCATGTCATTAAACTGTAACAAGTCTGTATGAACTAATTTCATGTAGACTATAAATGTATTTGTGCATGCTGGGAAATTGGAGTGGTGGTAAAAGAATGCTGTATACACTTCTTCTACAGCAGGAAGTAAATAGATCATGTCTGCAACTGAAAAATCAAGACACTGAGGTAGATTTGATTTCAATATTAGGAAATATTTTAAAACAGGATAATTTTTTCCTCCCTGGGAATTGTAATTAGTAAAAAAGTGGTTATAAAATGGACTGCATTTTTTATTATAAGCTTTATGCTACTACAGGGGTCCCCAACCCCTTGGCCGCAGACCAGTACTTGTTCGCAGACCGGTACTGGTCCGCGGCCTGTTAGGAACCAGGCCACACAGCAGGAGGTGAATGGTGGGCGAGTGAGCAAAGCTTCATCTGCCACTCCCCATAACTTGCATTACCACCTGAACAATTGCTCCCATTACCACCTGAACCACTCTTTCCCCCTCCAACCCCACCCCTACCGTCCATGGAAAAACTGTCTTCCATGAAACCGGTCCCTGGTGCCAAAAATATTGGGCACCACTGTGCTATTATTTAGCTTTTTAAAACCTGGTACTTCTATCCAATATATTTATTTATAACTGCCCCAGATATCTGATTCTTTAAATAAAATCCTATCTGGATTTCTTTCAATTCTGAGATTGTGTTTTCCATAAACTCCCTTTTCTATTTAAGAAATATAGCCCTTATACTTTTCCAGGCATTAAGTACTTTACAAACATTGATTAATTTAATGAGCACAAGCTTACGATGAATGCACTAAATATAAGGAAACTGAGGCACAGAGATGTTAAGAAATTTGCCCAACATTACACAGATAGCAAAAAAAGCTGACTCAAACCTAGGATGTGTACCTCCAGCAGCCGTGCTGTACACTGTGCTTCCTGTCCATTGATAATTTATTTCTGTTGCTAACTACAGTCATTAGTTATAGTCAAATTTCTTAAAAGGATGATTACTGTTTATAGAGAATTATCCTGGATATGCATTCTCTTCAATGTAAAATTTATAATAAACTTTATTTTTATGGTACAATACCAATTAGATTTATTAAGACTAAAACTAAAACAATATTCCATTTCAAAGTAGAAAGTGCAAACACAGAGAATAGCACCCACTTTCTCCTTAAGTTTATTACAGCTGTTATTATCCTATATTATAATTGATACCTACCCTTGAGAATAGGGATCTTGCCTCTAAGCCTGGTTAATGTCAAAATACAATGGATGCTCTAATAAAGAAGGAATTGAATGAACTATATATAGCCTCATAATAAAACTTGTCTTATCATGCTTTTGCCATTTTTTAACTGCATATAATTTATCTATTATTGTGCTAAGTAGATTATATACATTATCTACTGCCCTCTCAACAACAATGCAAATCATACATCATTACTAACATGTTGCACAGAAAAAAACAAAAAACTCTGAGATGTTATATAACTTGGCCACAATCACACAGTGATTAAGTGGCAGATTTGTCATCCAAATCTAGCTACATCCATCACTGCACTTACAGTTGCTTTGCAGGGAATACTTTTCTCTGAGTGCCCTTTACAAAGAAACCCATGGGTTGAATGTGAACTTCATCTGGGTTATCTCAGGACAAGTTTAATTTCATTATTATTTCAATTTCAATTCAGTTGATAGAGGAGCAATTAACATATCATATTATCTCTTTTTGTATATTAATTATCAACAAACAGAACACTGGTTCAAAGTGAAAATACTACATCTTCTTCTTCAGTTAAGCATAATCATAATGATGGTTTCATTTCAGAATAAGTTAAGATAAGCAAAGCCTTCATGCACAGTGAGTTTCCCAAAGTAACCTCTCGAATTTGGTTATATCTTAACTGAATCCTAGTATTTCCACGTGCATGCTATGAATAGTTGAGAGATACAACCCTGGAATATATACCATTCTGAAAACCTGGATATTTTATTCAGATTTTCTTTTAGATCATCTAGAGACAACCTACTAGTCATGTTTGAGATATAAGCTTTATTCTACTCCCATCAGGATAGATGGCTTCATCCACTAAATTGTGAAAGGGATTAAGAGATACACTTTGTTGTTCCTTTTGACATGTTTCAGTAAGTAGATGGAAAGCAACTTGTAAGAGAAAACTCTCTGAGGCTTCCCTGGTGGCACAGTGGTTGAGAGTCCGCCTGCCGATGCAGGGGACGTGGCTTCGTGCCCCGGTCCGTGAAGATCTCACATGCCGCGGAGCGGATGGGCCCGTGAACCATGGCTGCTGAGCCTGTGCGTCCGGAGCCTGTGCTCCGCAACGATAGAGGCCACAACAGTGAGAGGCCCGCGTACCGCAAAAACAAAAACAAAAACAAACAAACAAAAAAAACAACTCTCACCCACTGTGACATATTAAGGAGCCAGACACTGCTTAAACTTTATCTATTTTTCTTTAACCAACACTGTTTCCTACGAAGAATTGTCTTTCTTTACTCTTTCCTTGTGAAGGCAACCAGTGTGCTGACTTGAATCTTCATTTGAGGACTATCGGAACTAGTTTATTTCTATTGTTCAGTAAAATGTTGTGGGAAGAATCAAAACTCCATATTTCAAATATAAAATGAGCTAGAAGCTGGTGTTCTTCTACTTGAACATTCCCTAATCTCACTGTATTTTCAGCCGTTCTTCTCTGGGATGGTTTGCTTTTGTTTTGGGAATTTAAAACTTTCAAAAGTGTCCTTTAATTCTGCATGTTGAATGGCAAATGCATTTTTCTTTGAGAATAGAAAGATGCTTACCCAAAGAATTTAGATTCAATTGTGCCATCATATTACATCCATTTTCTGTTTGAGTTCATTAAATTTCCATATTTTACCAGAATAATCAGAATATCCTACTCTGCTATATTGATATTTAATTTAATTGTCTTCCAATAATGAGCATTGTAGTATTTAATTTTTTTTCACTTTCTAAAGATGTTTTCTTGGAATTTGCTAAGATATGCTTCAGTAATTTCAAAGTTTTTCAATATGATAATCTTTATGGTTTTATCTGCTTTAGAAATGAATGTGTTTTGAAATTCCTTCATGAGACACACTCTTTTTTTCTTTTTTTTTTTTTTTTTTGCGTTATGTGGGCCTCTCACTGTCGTGGCCTCTCTCGTTGCGGAGCACAGGCTCCGGACATGCTGGTTCAGTGGCCATAGCTCACGGGCCCAGCCGCTCCGCGGCATGTGGGATCCTCCCGGACCAGGGCACGAACCCATGTCCCCTGCATCGGCAGGTGGACTCTCAACCACTGCGCCACCAGGGAAGCCCGAGACACACTCTTTTATATACTGTTTTATAATAAAATTTCAGAATGATTTTTACCCTTTAATCTCTGAATTTATGATAAGGCAATACCATCTTTATTATTTATTTAATTTATTTCACTTCTGGGACAAATGTATTCTTTTGAATTTTGACATACTTTAACTGGACAAATGTTTGTTTAAGTCATATTCACATTTAATACTCCAAAGTGATTCAGAGTTAAACATGCCTTGGTATTAATTATCATGCAAGTTGTAATAAAAGTAGCAATGACTTTGGAGTCAGAATCCTTGTGTTCAGGTATGGGCAAAGCCAAGACTGCCCGTATCTGGTGGAGAATCCCAAAGCTAGGCAGACTTAGATTCAAATCCCAAACCCATAACCTACTCACAGTATGAGCTTGGATGAAAATGTAATTGTAGTTCCTTTATCTGTTAATTGAGATGATAGTACATAATATTCAGGGTAAAAGTTAAAATGATAATTTAAGTTTTTTGTGTTCTCTACAGTTCTTCCCTCCTCCCTCCCTCCCTCCCTCCCATCCTTCCTACCTTCCTTCCTTCTGAGGCAGGAGATAAATGGGCCCCAGGCTGAACAGCTGGAGTTGTCCCCTGTGGACAGATACTCCAAAATAGCAGGAGCGAAAAAGAGCTGAGACCTGCCCAGTTAAAAGATAGAGAACACATATTTCTCATTCTCAAGGTTAAGGAGACCTTCCTGACTATACATGCATAGAAAGGTTCCTTGGAGGTCAAAGGGTGAGGAGGCATCATCTCCTAGTAAATGATGTGAACCTACCCATAGCCTCTTTACTAGAATCCATCTTGGTTAAGAGGACCCTGAGATATACCAAATAGGGACTCAGAGCCAAGCAAAGCAAGATGATTGGCCGAAGGAAACCCAGAAGAAATGCCCCATAAAAGTTATTCAAACTGCCATGGTGATACACCTCTCCCTCTGAGCCCACCTATGTGTCTATACATATGTACTCTTTTTCCTGCTAATAAACACTTTACTTGTTTCACTACTTTCCGTCTCTGTGGGAATTCATTTCTGCAAAGCTGACGGGCCAGGGTCTTGCCACTGGTCACTGGTCTAGTGACTAGGATTCAGTGCTCTCACAGCCATGATCTGACTTCAATCTCTGGCTGGGAACCAAAATCCTGCTTCAAGCCACTGCAGGCTGAAGCCACCTGAGATCACTTTCTTCTCTTCTTCTTTCACCTATTGATTTATTATTGTTTTCCTTCAACCCAATAACATTTTACATCCACTCTAAGCCAGTCATTTTGCTCATTCTGGGAACACAAAGACCAGAAGGACAGAGACTCTGGACTCAAAATGATCAATCTAGTAATACATGACCTGAGCAGGAGTGCTGGGGTGAAGTTAGGGGCTGGTGGAGAGAAAGAAAGCTCACACTTATAAAAGACTTTCAGGAAGCCTGGAGTTTTACATATGTTTTCAGATTTAACACATCCAAGAACCATTTCATATTTCATATATTAGGAAGTAGGACTTAAAATTGGTAGTTTGTTGTGATACCTTAGTAGGTGACAAAGCTTGGGTGTAAAAATAAGTTTAGCCTGTTCCAAAACATATCATTTTACTACAAGTCAATATTAAATCCTAAAATGTCAATCATCAGTACTTGTCTCTGTATTTACGTAAAGTTGCACATTAAAATCAGAACCCACAGAAAGTGCTTTTCTGGATATTGTAATATTGTTCTTAAAGACCTATAGCTACATATTATATATATTTATATTAATTATAATATATCTGATTTATGTTATATACATTTAGATACTCTCTACATGTATAATATTTCATTTCATCAAATACATGGACAACTACACTTCATATTTCTTCTTCTAAGTTATCAAATATCTGTATTTAGCCCTCATATTAAGCCTTGTTATCACTGATATATTTTACCTTTTGATATAGTACTTTAAACCCCTTTGAAACTTTTAACAGCTGACTTCAACTGTTCAGGAAAACAAAATGTTCAAAGGCAAGTTGATTTCATTTAGTTTTGTTACATAGCTGTTAACTCTAAAACTTAGGTAAATGTATGAAACCTAATCTGAATATTTTAAATGTTTGAGTTAGCCAATATGCTACCTATTCAAAGAAGCAGGTTGGTATTGTGCCGTGGTGCTAATGGCTAGAAGCAATAACGTTTGTAGAAATTAATAATAAATTAACTTGAATGAAAAACATCATATTGCTCAAGCTAGCCTTAAAAACAAATCCCCTATATAGTGTTAATATGTATGAATAATTATTTCAGATCTATTTAGAATCTAAGCATTAAACATAAGACAAGATGGGGGAAATTAATAAAAAATAAAAGGAAATTAAAAATGCTAAAACTACTGAAATGTATTCCCTACATTTTCTGAACTTGATCAATTGTATTGAGAAATATATATATATATATAAAACAATCTTGAAAGAGAAATATTAGTAATAAGGATAGAGGAAATATTATGAAAATGCATTGAAGAAAGTACAACTTTAATTGCTCTGCAGGACAAGTTTGGTGAAAGAATTATTCCAGATTTTTTAAGATAATGTTTTAAACTAGTTACTGGACTGATATTTATGCAATAATATAACTTGGGTCTTCACTGTAATTGCTATAAACTTTTTTTTCAATGTCTTTATTGGAGTATAATTGCTTTATAGTGTTGTGTTAGTTTCTGCTGTACAACAAAATGAATCTGCTATATGCATATATATATCCCCATATCCCCTCCCTCTTGCATCTCCCTCCCACCCTTCTTATCCCACCCCTTTAGGTGGTCGCAAAGCACGGAGTTGATCTCCCTGTGCTATACAGCTGCTTCCCACTAGCTATCTACTTTATATTTGGTAGTGTATATATTTCAATGCTACTCTCTCACTTCGTCCCAGTTTACCCTGCCCCCTCCTCGTGTCCTCAAGACCATTCTCTACATCTGTGTCTTTATTCCCCTCCTGCACCTAGGTTCTTCAGAACTTTTTTTTTTTTTTTAGATTCCATATATATGTGTTAACATACGGTATTTTTTTTTTTCTCTTTCTGACTTACTTCACTCTCTATGACAGACTCTAGGTCCATCTACCTCACTACAAATAACTCAATTTCCTTTTGTTTTATGGCTGAGTACTATTCCACTGTATGTATGTGCCACATCTTCTTTATCCATTCATCTGTCAATGGACACTTAGGTTGCTTCCATGTCCTGGCTATTGTAAATAATGCTGCAATGAATATTGTGGTACATGTCTCTTTTGGATTATGGTTTTCTCAGGGTACATGTTCAGTAGTGGGATTGCTGGGTCGTATGGTAGTTCTATTTTTAGTTTTTTAAGGAACCTCCATACTGTTCTCCATAGTGGCTGTATCAATTTTCATTCCCACCAAGAGTGCAAGAGGGTTCCCTTTTCTCCACACTCTCTCCATCATAGGAGAAAATATTTGCAAATGAAGCAACTGACAAAGGATTAATCTCCAAAATATATAAGTAGCTCATGAAGCTCAATATCAAAAAAAAAAAAAAACAACCCAATCCAAAAATGGGCAGAAGATTTTTCTCCAAAGAAGATATACAGATTGCCAACAAACACATGAAAAGATGCTCAACATCACTAAGCATTAGAAAAATGCAAATCAAAACTACAATGAGGTATTATATCATACCAGTCAGAATGGCCATCATTAAAAAATCTACAAATAATTGCTATAAACTTTTAAAGAAGGGATTAATATAAACCTGAATATAAAACTGGTTTTACAATATTAAACAAGCAGATAAGATGAAGCTTAGACTAAATAAGCCCATCAAAATAAGAAAAATATTGAGAGATAACTGATTCCAAAACAAGCAGATTAACAGATGAGAGACCAATTCAAATCTGACATCAATATTCAAGAGGGAACCAAATCTAAGTGAGCAGGATAGTAGTGAAACATCTGAAATGCTGTGTAAAATTTATAAAAGATCAGATGTGGAACCACATTATATTACACAGTAAATATAAAAAATGCCCCAGTTATAGTAAATGGTACTAGAATAAGTTATTTTGAAAATACAGGAACTTGACAAGCTACCTATGATATCAGATAGACTTCTATAGATGTCAATGATCAATAACAAAAGGAAACATCCAAGTATTGAAAAACTAGGTAAGAGAGAGCAATTGAAAGTTTTAGGACACCTATGGTACAAGTAGCTTGGGAAGTTGATATTCTCATGTTACATGATATACTATTCTTTTTTTTAATATTCTAGCCTTCAGGACAAAATTAGAATGTTATTTGCCATAGTTACAACTTCCACTCCCATCTCCTGTAGCCCCAATGCCTCTCTCCCACCAGTTATTAAAGGTAAATATTTCTAATGTTCAGCTAGGCAGAGATCTAATTAATTCTGTGACACATCAAGGTTATTACATGTAACTAGTATGGTGTCAAGAGTAGCAATATCATGGTCATCAAAGTCTTCACACTGACACACAGGCAGAAGAGAAGCTCTTGAAGGATACCATGACTACCACTGGCCTCCTTCTCCTGTGAATAGTACACATTCAACAGTCTGAAGATTTATTATTTTTGTTATTTACATAATAACAAAGTAATAGAGGTTTTGTTTGTTAACACCTGTTCCTTTTGGGGGCTATAAAACTCATCTATTGGAAGTTCATCCATGTATTTTGACCTCTTCTTGGTTATTGGAATTGCTCTTATCTATCATGAACCAACTGAACCACACTTACCCACATACTGTTTTCCTGCCTATGGACTCTGCACAACTGGAAGGGTGATATTTACAGAGAATAAATACTATGATTTAAGGTTTTACATCATCTAGATAAAAGACAAACAAAGGGATATGAACAAGTACTTTGTTATAGCTTGTAAGTCTCTATACAACCCTCCTTGGATTGTAAGCTTCTCACTTCTTGATTTGAACATTATGTTCAGGCATCAAGTCTTAGCTCTTGGTGTTCTTCATTTCTGCTTACAAAATCAACTTATCTCTATCTTCTCTCCCCATCTATGTCCTACTCATAAGGGACAGCACAGGATCATGATCACTGTCTCAATGAAATCTTCCTGAAAACACACAAACACACACACACACACACATTTTTGCAAAAATAGGTATTTGTTGAAAGAGTGAATCTTTTCTTGCTATATTTGAAAGTTCACTGTCAGCTTTTAGAACAAGAGGATCAGGAATTTTTATTATCCAAATCTTCACATATTACTTAGTCTATAATGAACTTTGACTAATATTTTCTGATTTAGAAAAAAAAATACCCATTTTTAGAGTTATGAAGATGTTTATCTCTAGCAAAAGAACCTAAACTTCTTTAGATTGGAGGCAATCTTTTTATCCATTTTTATACCTTTAACATCTATAATAGCTTAGGCTCTCAGTGAAAGTTGATTTGATTAAATGGAATTTGCTGCCAGTCATTCCCTTAAATATCATTTACGGTACACCCACAGGATACTTAGCCTTTCACTAGAAACTTATCTTATTTAAATCCTTTTCACCATATAAACACATTTTGTAGAAAGTGCTGACAATGTGACCTCTTTTGAGAAAAATAAACACTGCATAGTAGAGTCTTCATTGGGTGCATGACTTTAAAAAGACATCTGGAAAACCTACTAAATTAAAAAATAGTTTTTTAAAATTTCTCAGTACAAGGAAAAAGATAAATAGATGATAAAAATTTATTAACACTGAGAGTTTTTTTGAACATTAACATATAAAATGAAACTATTTAGTGCTTAACAAAATAAATTGTTTGCCATGACAGAGTTTTAACAAAACAAACAAACAATAACAAAATACCTAGTTGACTCTGAGTGTTTAAAAACATGATTCATGAGAAAACATAGGCCAGTAAAATATTATACAACTTCTCTGCAACTGATGTTCTATTGCATTTCTTCCTGTTTCTGTGTTTGCATGTATAAGTAGAGTTAAATGTCAATAACAATACAAATAATTCAAGTGGCATCTTTTCAAGTCCTATCATGTCTTCAAATATCTGATATCCTAACTTAATTTTCTTGGATATGAGACAATTTATCAACTTTTTATTCATTATTTTTAAGGAACAATGTCTTAGAAAGAATATGGCCTGGAATTTTTACTTGAATTTGTATTTATTTATTAATTTTTACTTTTATTTTATAACAGAAAATAGTTGATTTACAATGTTGTGTTTGTTTCAGGTGTACAGCAAAGTGACTTAATTATACATATACATATATCTATTCTTTCTCAGATTATTTTCCCATATATGTTATTACAGAGTAATGAGTAGAATTCCCTGTGCTATAAAGGAGGTCCTTCTTGATTATTGAATTTGTAGTTAATCAAACATACAATCAACATAAATATTCTGTTGCTAGGTAACATTTATTTCATTCACAAATTAAAAAATAATGTCAAAAATGTTCCCAAATTTGATTAAAAAATGATCTATTCATTCAAGAGACTCAATAAACTCCATGTACAATAAACCTCATTTTACAACTTGACACATAATAATCAACCTGTTCTAAGCTAAAGAGATTTTGAAATATAAAATACAGTACCAATGTATTTTTGTTTGTAAATTTCTTCTATGTGATTTTAAAAAAATGTATAAAATTAAGCATAAATATATGTTAATGGGCACACTTTGTATATAGAAGGAATTTAACAGTAGCAACACAAAGGCAGCACAAAGGCACAAAGACATATACAGAAGCAAAGTTTTTATATACTATTGAAATTAAGTCAGTATTAATTAAATATAAATATATTAAATTCTCCAATCAAAAAGCAGGCAGTGTTAGAAAAGATAAAAATATAATGCTTCAACTATGTCTTCAAGAGACTCATTTTAACAAATTAAAAATAAAATGATTGAAAAATGCATTAGATGCAAACACTACTTAAACAAGAGCTGGAATGGCTATATTGATTTCAGACAAAATATATTTTAAGACACAAATTATTACTACAGACAAAGACAGAAATTATAAAATTTTAAAAGTTCAATCTGTCAAGAAAATACAAGTTCAATCCATTAAGGAGATATAACAATTGAAAGCATATATGCAACAAAAAGCAGAGTCCCAAAATACATGAAACAAAAGCTAACAGAAGTGAAGTGAGAAATAGACAATTAAATTATAATAGTTGATGACTTCAATATCCCACTTTCAATTATAAAGCAGAAAATCAGCAAGAATATAGAATACTTGAACAACACTATGTAACAACTAGACATAACATACAACCAACAGGAGCAGAATGCATATTCTTCTCAAGTGCACTCGGAATATTCTTAAGACTAGATAATAGGCCATAAAACAAGTCTCAATAAATTTTACATGTTAAGGAACTAGGGAAAAAAAAAAACTGAAAACAAAACTAGAAGGAAAGAGATAATAATGATTAGAGAAGAGATAAATTAAATAGAGAATTTAAAAAAAATAATAGAATGAGTAAAACCAAAATTTGGTTCTTTGATATATCAACAAATCTGGCAATGTGTTACCATGACTAACCATGAAAAAAGAGAGAAGACTCAAAACTAAAACTGGGAATGAAAGAAAGGACATTACTACCAGCTTACAGAGATAAAATGTTTTTAAAAAGTGTAAGGGAATATTATGAAAAATTAGATAACCTAAATAACATTGAAAAATGACAAAAAGCACACAAGCTACCAAAATTTACTCAACAACAAAATAAAATCTAAACAGTCCTATAACAAGTAAAGGCATGGAGTTCATAATTTTCAGAAATCCCTGAATAAGAAAATTTTAAAAATAAAAAAAAAAAAATAACTTTCAGCAATAAAAGATCAGGACTGCTTTATTTCACTGAAGTCTACAAATTATTTAAAGAAAACAACACAAATTTTTCTCAAAATATTTCAAAAACAGAAGAGGAAGGATCCCTTCATTATGTTACTCAGCATAACTCATTGTTTGAAGCCAGTATTACCTTGATACCAGAGTCAGAAAAAGACATAACAAACAACAAAAACAAACAAACAAAAAACTACAGACTAATATCCTTTGTGAATATAGATGTAAAACATCCTCAACAAATACTGACAAAAGAATTCAGCAGCATACAAAAAGGATTATACACCATGGCCAAATGGAATTTATCCCAGGAGTATAAGGTGGCTCATCTTGCAACACCCAAACAGTGTATTTACCATGTTAATAGAATTGAAGTATTTATATGGTGAGATACATATGGGGAGGACATGGCCTTCTAGGTACAGAAGAAAGCATTTGGGAAAATCCAGCACATTGTGAGATTTTAAAAATACTCAACAAAATAGGAGTAGAGGGAAACATTCTAACTGTGATAAAGAACATCTATGAAAAAACCCATTAAGTGAAACTTATATTTAATTATGAAAGCCTGAAAACTTTCCAAGATCAGGGGAAAAAACAAAAAACAAAAATGGAATTTCCTTTCACCACCGTTATTTTATCCTGCACTGAAGGTTCTAGATAGAACAGTTAAGTAAAAAAGATAAAGAACATGAAGATTAGATTAGAAGAAGTAAAACTATCTATATTTGGAGATGATATAATTTTTTATATTAAAAAAATAAGAACTACAAAACATATTAGAGCAAGACAAAATTAATATATAAAAATTCATTGCGTTTCCATACACAATCAATGAAAAATCTAAAAAAATTTACGAAACAATTTCCATATACAATAACATTAAAAGTAACAAAATACCTGGAAATAGATTTTAAAGAAGAATTACAAGACTTGTACTCTGAAACTACAAACAGATTGAAAATTACTTAGAGAATATAAAAATAAATGCAATCAACAGTATGGTACTGACATAAAAGTGGACACATAGATCAATGGAACAGAATAGAGAGCCCAGACACAATCCTACACATACAGAGCCAACTAATTTTTCATAAGGGCACCAAGAACACACAATGGGGAAAAGATAGTCTTTTCAAAAAATGAGGTAGAGAAAACTAGATATTCATAAACGAAGAATAAATCTGGATCCTTATACCTTCACAAAACGTAACCCAAAATAGATCAAAGGCTTAAATGTAAGACCTGAAATCTTAAAATTCATAGAAGTAAACAGAGGCAGTAAGCTCCTTGACATTGGTCTTGGAAATGATATTTTTGGATTTGACACCTAAAGCAAAGGCAACAAAAGCAAGAATAAACAAGTGGACTACATCAAACTAAAAAGTTTCTGTTCAGCAAAGGAAACCATCAACAGAATGAAAAGACAGCATATAGAATGAGAGAAAATATTTGCAAATCATATATCTGATAAGGTGTTAATATCCAAAATAAATTAAAAAACTCATAAACTCAATAGCCATAATAATAATAACAACCCAATTAGAAAATAGACAAAGGACCTGAATAGATATTTTTCAAAAGGGAGATATACAAATGGCCAATATGTACATTAAAACGTGTTCAATGTCACTAATCATCACGGAAATTCAAATAAAAAACATAATAAGGTATCATATCATACCTGTTAGGATGATATTATCAAAAAGATAAAATCTAACAAGTGTTTGTGATGATGTGGAGTTAAAAGGAAATATTGGCAGCACTGTTAGTAACATAAATGGGCACTGCCACTATGGAAAATAGTATGAAGCTTTGCCAAGAAATTAAAAATAGAGCTACCATATGATCCAACAATTCTACTTCTGGGAATATGTTTGAAGGTAATGAATTACTCTTTTGAACAGGTATCTACACATCCTTATTCATAGCAGCATTACTTACAATGGCCAAGATTTGGAAATAATCTAAATGTCCTATGGAAGAATGGCTAAAGGAAATGTTGTATGTATATACAATGGGATATTATTAAGACAAAAAAAGAAAAGGAAAGGAAAAGAAAACCCTGCCATTTAAGATACCATGGATGAATCTGGAGGGTATTACTCTATGCAAAATAAGTCAAACAGAGAAAGACAAATACTGTACAGTAACATTTATATGTGGAATCTGATCTTTTGTTGTTGTTATAAAGATCCAATTTCATAGAAACAGAGAAAAGGATCTTGGTTGCCAGAGCCTGGGGGAAAAAGGAAATAAAGAGATGTAGGTCAAAAGGTACAGACTTTAAGCTATAAGAAAAATCAATTCTGAAGATCTAATGTACAGTATTGTAATTATATTTAATAATACAATATTATATAGTTGAAAGTTGCTGAGAGTTAATCTTACATCTTATTACACACACACACACACACACACACACACAGAGTTACCTATGTGAGGTGATGGATATGTTAATCATCTTGATCTTGGTAATCATTCCACAATGTATATTGTATATTAAATCATGTACCCTTTAAATATATATATAATTATACTGGTCAATTATTCCTCAATAAAGTTGGGAAGAAAAAAAGGAAAAACATCCTGTGGTCATGGATTGGAAGACTAATTATTGTTAAATGATGTCTCCCCTAATTTATCTAAGATTCATTCAAACTCTATCAAAATTCCTATAGCTTTTCTTTTTAAAGAAATTAAAAAAGCTGATCTTAAAATTGATATGGAATTGAGGGTACAGAGCATAGTCAAAAATATCTTGAAAAAGAACATAGTTGGAGCATTCTCATTTCCTGACTTGAAAATATACTGTAAAAGTACAGTAATCAAAACACTATTGTTGACATAAGGATCAACATGTATTCCAAAGGAATATAATTGAGATCCCAGAAATAAACACATATATTTAGGATCATTTGATTTTTGACAAGGATGTCAAAACTATCCAACATGAAAAGAGTAGTATTTTCAACAAATGGTGCTGAGGCAACTGTATATCCATATGCAAAATAGTAAATTAGGATACCTACCTCACACAGCATACAAAAATTAACTGAAAATAGAATTTAAAAATTCCTATTTAAGAGCTAACAATATAAAACTTTTAGCTGAAAACAAAGAGGGATCTGCAAGACTTTAATTAGGCAACTAATATATGATACCAAAAGTACAATAAGCAATCAAAAAGTAGATAAATTTGACTTAAGGTTAAAAACTTCCGTATGTCAAATAATATTATCAATGAAGTGAAAAGAAAACCCACATAATGGGTGAAAATAATTGCAAATCATATATCTGATAAAGGTCTAGAATTCATAATTTATAACTCTTGCCACTCAGCAATAAGACAAATAATACAATGCTAAAATGGGAAAATGATTTGAGCAGTTATTTCTCCAAAGAAGATATACTAACGACCAGTAAGCACATGAAAAGATGTTAATATCACTAGTCATTAGGTGAACACAAATCAAAACCAAAATGAGATACCACTTTGCAACTTCTAAGAAGGCTATAATCAAAATAATTGAAAGTAACAAGTGCTGCCAAGGGTGTGGATAAATTGGAATCCTCACACATTGGTAGTGATAATGTAAGAAGAATCTGGCAGTTCCTCACAAAGTTAGATGCAGAATTGTCATATGACCCAACAATCCCAATCCTAGGTATATACTCCAAATTGAAAACATATGTTCACACAAAAACTTGTATATAAATGTTCATAGCAGCATTATTTATAATAACCCAAAAGTGGAAACACTAGCTGATGAATAAAGAAATATGGTAAATCCACATAATGGAATATTATTCACACACAGAAAGGAATATAGCACTGTTAGATGTTATAACATTAATGAACATTGAAAAAATTAGTTGGCTGAAATAACTCAGGCACAAAATGCTACATATTGTGTGATTTTATTATATGAAATATTCAGAATAGTAAAGTTAATGAAGAAAGTTGATGAATGGTTTTCAGGGGATAAGGAAAAGAAGTACTGAAACTAACTGCTAATAGGTACAATTTTATTTTTTTTGGTGGGGTAAGGATTTGTTACAGAGATGTCCTGAAATTAGGTAGGTATGATAGTGGCAAAGCATAGTAAAAATGTTAAAAACACTGAAGTGTGCAATTTAAAATGGTATGTAAAAAGTCTAAATAAAGCAGGTGTGTACAGTTTTACATTCATTCAAGGAATAATTAGTTCTAGATATATAAAAATTTGCTAGTATAAATTGTTAAACAGAGTTGTGCTCTCCACTAATTTTATAAGACTAGTACGGCTTTGAAATTTGATACAGAGAAGTACTGCACAAACTAATCTTTATAGGTCAATATCATTTATGAAAATAGGCAAAATAATATTAAGAATTATTAAAAATGTAATCCAAATACCCTCTTCTCTCTTTTCCATGCATTTAGTTATGTAGATACATGTTTGTAAAATACTAGGATTGAATTGGATTCACCCCAGGAATGCAAGAGTTGTTTAATTTAAGAAAACCCATAAATGTAACACAATTAATATATTAAGATTAAAAATATCTAAAGAAATACATAAAATATCAAATGATTTTTATAAAATAAAAACATTGAAAGCACAACTACATATTGCTAAATAAAAATATACATACATTATATAGTCTTAAAAATTATGTATAAATAAATCCCATACTCTATCTATCTACCTATCTATCTAGAGAGAATGGTGATTTCCTTTAGGGAGATGTCAGATTTTGCATGCAACCTGGAAGGTATGTTGTTGTGGGAGGCTTGTGTACTTTATTCTTTATATCTTTTGCATATTTTCAGTATTTCATAATAATTTTAAATAACCAAATGAACAAATCTGACATTTTTATGAGCTCTGTTGTCCTAATTTTCCAAACTAATACCCATATATGTGAATATAAGATTCCAATCATAATACATAATTTTCCAAGCTACCTAACATTTTTACATACACAAAGAATATTCAAATCATATAATTTACCCCAAAATAATTGTGATTAAAAAGCATAAATATAAGCAACAGTTTCATATTCGTGAAAAGGAGACTTACCCACATGCCACTATAAATTTTCTTGTTGTTGTACATGAAATGATTACTTGTGTATTGGATTGAAGGAAGTATTATTTTAGTAGCTAGAACCAGAGTTTCTCTTAAGAAGCATTTGCATTTAATTAAGAAGAATTATCTTCATATGCTCCTTGAGGAAGACAAAGAGTCCAAAATGTATGATAATGTGAGTGGAAATAAAACAGTGACAAAATTGGAGCACAAAAGAAAGTAAGTTGACCAAGGGGGTAGGGGAGAGAGTGAGAGAGAGAGAGAGAGAGAGAGAGAGAGAGAGAGAGAAAATAGTGTAGAAAAAAACTCTGGGTAAGACATTAAGAGGCAGTGAGGAAAGTTAGAAAAGAGGACAGGTAAGGGAAGACAAAGACAAGTAAGAAGGGAGGTGGGGAGAGGGAAAGCAGCCCCACAACATGGCAGGAAGACAACTACCACAGGGGATGATGGCCAATGAGATCTTTGAACTGTTAGATGAACAGGGACTTCTAAATTAGAGGAATTTAACATTCACTTGCAAGTTATTTGCATTGCTTTGAAGTTCCTCTGACAGTAATGTTTGATAATCTTGGAAGTCTTTTGTGGAGAAGGTGAAAAATAATTAAAATATACAATACAGAGGAGTGTAGTCTGTCTGATAGTTACTCCTTTGCTGATAGCTATGCAGAGAGCTCAGCATCCTATTTAAGACACACTTGTCCAGGAATTCTAAGCAATAACTTGCACGTTATGAGAAAGTACAAGTGACAGGTGGATTCCTCAGTCATGGGCACACACACACACACACACAGACACACACACACACACACACCTTTTCTAAATATATGAGAAAAAGTTGATTCAAGTAAGTTAGATAAATTAGGTTGTCCTTGTATATGAAAACTGAAACAGAATGGTTTTAATTTCATTCTTACATACTGTTTTTTCTGTAAAAATTTTACTAATTTAAAACTTAACATATGTTTTGGTACACACCTCCATTTTGTGGGTTCTCTCAGAGTCTGCAAAAGTGAATGAAGACATAGAAGTTTTTATACCAGTTTTTCAACTACCTTCATCTATTGCATGTGTCTATATTATGTAGAAATGTAGAAATTAAGTATTATAAGTTTGGAAGTTTCTGCTGAGTGGAGATTTCTTTGATTTTTTTTTTTCTTTTTTTTTGCGGTATGCGGGTCTCTCACTGTTGCGGCCTCTCCCACTGCTGAGCACAGGCTCTGGATGCGCAGGCTCAGCGGCCATGGCTCACGGGCCCAGCCGCTCCGCGGCATGTGGGATCTTCCCAGACCCGGGGCACGAACCCGTGTCCCCTGCATCGGCAGGCGGACTCTCAACCACTGCGCCACCAGGGAAGCCCTGATATTATTTTTAATTTGCAGTTTCTCCATTTCCAAAGTGAAATCTTAACATAGCATCAGTGAACTCTGTTTGCAGGTGCTCCAAGGTGTCAAAGTCAAACCATACATTTTAAAAAGTAAACACTAAATTTCTCATTTTTGGAGATGAAGCTGTTTTTTGATATTTAGGCATTATTAGCAATTTATTTAGTTTCTATTCTTTACAGAAGCAAGAATATTACATATCACTATTCATATTCAAAAAGGAAGATTTCCCCAGAAATCCATTGCAATGCTTCCATATTTATGATCAGTCTAGTACAATGATATCTATAGTTCATTTGATTCTTTCCATTACTCTACTTTTTCATATGTATACTTTATAGAAATTTTCCATGTATGAAGGAAAGGAAACATTTAGCATAATATATTCATCTCCCAGAATAAGAATGTTACCAAGGAGTAAGAAAAAATAATAAAAATAAATGATTGGGTGGTGGTAATGTGGATGATTTTAACAAAACTTTCCACTGATTAATACTCTTGTTTAGAGGTGATGCTTATTATTATTTTCCTATATTTTGAAAAGTTGTACCTTACTCTAGAGAAAAGCAGGTAACTGTTTCTAATGAAATATAATTACAAGAGATATAGGCACTTTAGTATGAGTTAAGAATCACCTTTCTTTTAGAAAATGATCAAAATTAACCTTGTGTTTGAGTGAAACTTCATGAATGGTCACTTGGAAACATTGCATGCCAATTATATCACAATAAAATGAAGGGGAATTTTACCAAACAAAATGAAACATATACAGTTGGAGCAAAATTGTTTCTCTGTAAATATAAAGTATGCTACACAAGATGATCCATAATAATGAACACGCCTAACTATATAGGTAGCCAATTTTATCATGTATTATTTTAAAGCTGAGAATATCATTACTGAGATTCAGTGACTGTGGTAAATTGTTTACAGTGGATAAAAACAAGTAAGGAAGGGAAGGATGTGGAGGCATTGTTGTTGCTGAACAGCACACAGGTCCTAATAGTGGAAGAAGGCAGTGCAAGCAGGTGAAACCTACTTGTAATCAAGAATGATAGTGAGCAACAAAGAAGGATTTTCAAGGTGATGTGTAGGAGTGACCTATAGGTAGCTGGAATACAAGTACCAGTATCAGGCAGAAGAGTTGTTGTGTAGCAGAGGCTAATGTATTGTGCCATGGAAATTACTACTGACAGTCTTTAGACATTTTGAAGAGAAGGATCCTGGCACCAGAATTATATGGGGCATTAAACTAGTTATCAAAGGAAATATTTAAGGATGGAAGTCTTTAATTGAGTCATTCTAGGGCACCTCAAGAGCCTAGAGCTTGGAAATGTTGAAGTAGTGCAATTAACTTTTAATCATAGCATAGAGTCATGATGAGGAAAGTAGCAAGGGCAGAAGAAAGTATATATTGTTTAATAATCTCTTATCAGGATAGCTCATATTTTGAATACCATGCTCCATTTAATTCTCAAAGAAAACCTATAGTTGAGTGGATGTCTCAAATTTAACTGACTGGAAAAATCATCTATAGCTGTACCTAAGCCATAAACTCTGAGAGAATATTGTATCTTTTACTGTTTCTTATATCTTCTGTGATATATACATAGCACTTGAATTTTAGTGGGCACTCAAGCAATATTTGTAGATGAAATTGTTTATGAAATAACAAAGCTGAGATTAAACTCTGAACTGAAGAATATTGAATAGAATTTTTCTTTATTCAGGATTTTTTTCCTGTGGGAAATGGCCTATAGTTTGGAAAGAATAAGGTAATAGAGGGTGGGAATAAGCTTGGCATCATGGCCTACATATTCTATTTTTATCTACTTGGTCATGCTGACTGGGTGAGAGCAATTAGCTTTTTATGGTCACACTATGCAGCTTGAGAGAACTTAGCTCCCCTCCCAGGGACTGAACTTGGGCCCTCAAGCAGTGAAAGCACAGACTCCTAACCACTGGACTGCCATGGAATTCCCCAGAAGGGAGCAATTACTGGTTAGTAATTGCTGTCTATGGCTGTATTTTGGGGGGAGGTGGACTGAGGAAGGTGCAAGAATAACCCATTATTTCATTAAACATAACACAGACACACACACATAAATACACTAGAAGATTGATGAAGAGATACAGCTATTAGAGGTTTTCTACTCACTACCTGGAGTGGATGACAGAGAACTGAGATACAGAGAAGAAAATTGGTCTTCATAATAAAAATAATATTTTCTTCTGCTCAAAAAGCCTTACTCTATGAAGCACAAATTAAATTAACAAAGTATAGCATTGTGTGGATATAAAGTAATTAGAAATTCATCTTAAGATGTGAACATGCCCTAAGGTTTAAAATCTCCATTTGAACCCTGACTGTGTAAATGTGAATTTGAATTATTTTTAGAATTTAACAAACAAGGTAAGATTAGCAGGAGTTCAAGAAATGTTGAAGATTCTGACTTTAAGAATATAATTCACCACAGGAGGCTATGCTTGCCAGTTAGAACACAGCACTGTAGTACAATTTGGGGATATTTATTATGACAGTCTGAAAAGTTTCTTCTGAAAGGTTTCTAAGGTATAGCAAGTGTTTTACATTTTTAACTATAGGTAGACCAGTGGAGATTTTTTCTACAAAATGCTTGTACCAGACCAATACCATAGCAGATTTTTTTCTAGGTGAGAGAGGATATTAGGACAGAATTATCTATATGAGTGGATCATGCATGCTTACAAATGTAATGTGATATATTCTCTGAAAATAGTGAGAAATAAGTGTATATCATATTTTAGTTTGTATAGATAAAGTTAACTCTAATCAAGAATCAGTATGCAACTTGGCAATTATACTTTTTTAAAATGAATCAAAATGAGAAGGTATGGACTCAAATCTTTTTTTTTTAATTTTTATTGGAGTATGGTTGATTTACAATGCTCAAATCTTTTGCAACAGTGTGGTGTTCTATGAGCAAATAATATAGGTTTGAGATCAAGGGATGATTTTCAGGGAAGTGCGGTTTAGGAGAAATTTCTCTCCGTCACTGGTATATTTAGTAAAACATTATATTGTACTAGCCTTTGTTATTTTTAGCTTTAAAGCTCCTTTTCAATGTATTTTTATTCCAAGAGAAAGGGTGGGAAAATGGAAGAAGATGTTGTGATTCTTAGACATCTTGACAGTAAAAAGGATCATAATAGCTAGCAGCCATAGTCATAGTAACAGCTACAGCAACAGTGGCAGGAATGGGACTGATTTTTTAATCTGTTTTTTTGCTTTTAGATATTGTAATAGATGGTAGGCTATCAGAACCAGATGTCTTCTTCTGCAGGTGAGTGTCTTTACTTCATTTCATTAGATGTTGCCAGGGAGGCAGAATAATGGAGTGGCTCTGGAATCTGACTGATAGAATTTCAAAATCCCACCTCTATCATCTAATTTTTTTTTTTAAGTTTGGTCCCTTTCAATCACATTTTCTAATTTTTCCCAGCCATATAATGAAGAGATAAATAATACATTCTGATTTATAGGATTGCCATGAGGACTAAATTTTAAAATATGTTTAAAATACTTACATCATGCCTGACACCTATTAAGTACAGAGAGCTAACTTTTGTTACTCTCATTTCTGTTGAGGAAAGGAAAACTTAAAAAGTTTAACTAACATTTTATATCATAAAACAAACAACTTTCAAAGCAAGACAGACCCCAAGTTCTCTATGATTCTAGAATGCAACTTGTTGCTTATTTAATATTATATTTGTAGGTATCAGAATTATACATTATTTTAAAACCAACGACTTCAGTTATTATTTTTATAATATGATTTAAGTAAATTTGCTTAATCTTCCTAAAGGAAATAAAGCATAAAAAAAATTACTGAACTCAGTATGGAATGAGAACAATGTATTATACACTGAACAGTTAGAGCATACCCAAGTGCACATACACACACACAGTAAATTACAAGAATTATATAGTATGATTCTGGTGTAAGCTTAAATAATGTGGGGCTAGGACAATAACTGATTTCAAATCAATCAAAATAGACTACTTTGGCTATCTGGATCTGATGTTAATTTTCTATCTTATCATTTATACTTTCTCCATGTAGACTACTTTTATTTCTTTTAATTAAGAACCTTAAAGTTTTTTGAGTCTATGAAAATATGTATAGAAAATGAATAATATGCTTGAGGTCAGAGAGTGAGAAATTGAAAAATACTATACTTGAACCTGGCACTATTGACACATAGTCCAGTACTTTTTAACTAAACTATCTTCCTCAGAAGCCAAATTACTGACTTTGGGAAATCAGGAATGTAACAAAATTGATATTGCATATAATGCAGTATTTTGGCACATTTAAAGTCCTCAATAAATATGTAAATAGCTCTCTTTCAATTAGAAAACTCTGAAAATGATTCCTAGATAACTTCCCAGTTGTTGCTTTACCATATCTTCTTTCTTATGCACCCCAAGTCATACTTGTACATTTGAGAATTAGCTACAATCGCTATGTGCTCAGGCAAGGGTGTGAGTGCTTGTGTGTTTGTATACTGACAGGTAATATAAGAGTAATCATTTGAATAAACTTAAAATTGTTCTCAATTCAAAAATATTAAATTAACTTCTTGGTCTAATCTAAAATGTTAGAAGACATACAAATTTGCCAATATCTATTATTGTCTCTACTAAGAGGTATTTATAGGCCAATGTCATTAAAGCTTAGATTCTTTTTGCTTTTCCACTTCATTATTCTTTTTTTTTTAACATCTTTATTGGAGTATAATTGCCTTACACTGTTGTGTTAGTTTCTGCTGTATAACAAAGTGAATCAGCTATATGTATACTTATATTTTTATAATATCATTGATTGCCCTTATAAAACAAACATCGACTACACAGATGCTTCAAGAGACAAGCATTTGTGGGAGATTTTGAACTCAATGTTGAAGAGGTAGAGATGCAAAGAGAAGAAATGGTTGATACATTACCTCATAATTATCAGTCTGTGAGTCCTGCTACCACTTTTTTCTTTCATTTTTTTCTTAAAATATTAACTCCTATCAGCATTTCTATTATTTTTCTCAAAATTACTATTTTAAAAATAATTTATTACACAGAAATTAAGTATCAGAAACAAAGAAGAGGAGGAAGGTACAGGATTGCAAAAATTACTATGGATAACTTTACCAGTAGGAAGATCATTAACAATCTTTTAAGTTATTCTTAGATAATGATATTTTTGAAAACCTACCACACACTTCACCCCCCATTAAAAAAAAAGTCTGAGCTTTTAAAATATGCTTATATTTCTCTTCATTTATTTATTCAATAGACATTTAAAAATATTTACTGTTTTGGTATTTTGAATAAAATATAAGTACACACCAAGGAATAAAATAAACCTGCCTTAAAGGAACTCAGAATTTGTGGGGTATAGCAATAGTCAGACAGGTACAACAGAGTATGTGGTAAGTACTGAGATTAGCACTGAGAGCTTGGGGACCACATTACAGGAAACTTAAATTCTGGCAAATTTGGTGGAGCCAGTGTCAAGAAAACATTACATCACTAGTAGGACACTGTTTTCCACTCTATTTAAGAAGTAGATTTGATACCAAATATTCATTTTCATGCACATAAGACAGTATTATAAAAATTTTCTTCTCTATTTAAGAGTCCAGTTCCAAACTCAGATGGTCTCATGTGAATATAAAATCTGGCTAATCTATTGCTTAAACTCACTGAATGTTTAGACACTCCATATGTTCTTGGACCTGGGATCTTCAGCTTCTACATCATCTCTACTCTGTAACACACATATCTGCAGAACTATGTAACTATTTTCAGTATTAACTTGTATTCCAGTCACTGTGCTAAAAACTTTACCTGTATTATATAATTTTTATCTTCACAACACTCAGTGTTAGATATCTCTTATCCCCATTTCCGATGAAGGAATTGAGGCATTAATGAGTTAAATAACTTGGTGAATTTAAATTTTAGTAACTAGTCAAGCCAGAATTTAAACCCATTTAAGCTGTCTTCAGAGCCTGTGATCTTAAACTACTGCATAAAATGTTCTTAACCATGGGAGTACCCAGTTACTCTTCATAATAACAGGATACTGAAAAACTTTTATCCTTTGCTCAGAAAATGCATTTGGCATGTAGTAATAGATTATAAAAGATTAGCCCTGATCATTTTAACTTTTTTAGCTTGGCTTAATGAAGTTTAGAAGACAAAGTACCTAGTAAGACTTCAATGAAAGAGAAATCAATAAAAGTAGTTATAATATTCATAATAATGGAATATATTTTTTATTTAAATCTAATATTTATGTCTCACTAATAGTTGAAAGAATTGTTTATATTTATTACTTAGATAAACTTATAAAACTAATAATATTTATATAGTAATACAAACCTGTCTACCCAAAATAATTTCTTGCATAAGTATATTCAGTTTAAAAAATACTATTTGCTTTATAAATTTGTATTGAAAGGTTTAAGGTTGACAATAAAAATCTTAACAGTGAATTATTTTGTGAATGAAAATAATGTAACTGACTGACGAATGGCCAATGTAAAATTTAGTATCATAGTTCTGTTTCTATTTATGATTATTTGGTCCAAATGGTGGTTGGGCTGCACTGAATCATTTCTTCTTTATCAGAGATTAATGTCTAATTCTCAATGACATATTAGTAAGGCATGGTCTTTTTGCTGTATTGTGAGTACAGAAATCAGACTCAAGGAGGCTGTGGTACTCAGAATCTATGGGATAGAGGGATGAAAAGGGGGGAAATAGATAAAGAGATCCAGAAATCTAAAAAGAAGACCTTTGAGTTTGTTGCTAAATACTGAGGAATTCATAAGGGGAAATTCCAAGTGGCTGTGAAAGAATGATCAGGAGGAAATTGTATGTTGAACAATTTCCACCCAGAACTTGGAGGCATTCAAGTTCTTACCAGTAAATGTGGAAAATCCTCACAAACACCAAAGATATTCAGTAGAACCACTGCAAGGATTGTGCCTTTACCCTGAGATAAAGGATACTCTGCTCCTCCAAAAAGTTAAAAGGTGATCTGCAAATAAATTAACTCACTGCCAGAAAAAAAGTCCAACACTCATTAAAGCAAAACAAAAAATACAGCATTCAAAAATGTATAATACATGATGTGAAGCTTCTGATAAAAAAAATCACTAAGCCTATAAAAAATTAAGAAAATGTGACCCACAACCAGGAGAAAAATCAGTAACCAGAGGAAATCCAGAAACGATAAAATTTCAATAAAAACAAATATGATCACAGACTTAAAGAAAAGCATGACTAGAATAAGGAAATAAATGAGACACAAAACAAAACTAAGTGAAACTTCCAGAAATGAGCATATATTGTCTATACTAAGAAATTCATTGTCTGACATTAATCACAGATTAGATATTGCAAAACAAAATATCAGTGACCTTGAAGACATAATATTAGAAACTATAAACTAAAATAGAGAGAGAAAAAGACTGCCATAAAATGAACTGAGTTTCATTGCCTGTGAGACAATATCAAGTGGTCTGACTTTCAAGAATTTGAGTCTCAAAATGAGAAGTGAAAAAGTAGAGACAGAAAAAAAAATAAAGATGTAATGACTAAAGTTTTCTAAATTTGATAAACTACAAAGAGAAATACCCAAAGATATAATTATACTGAGACATTTTAGCACATCTCCCTCAATAACTGGTAGATCAAGACAAAATTCAAGGCTATGAAGTCTCTGCTTGATTTTCATGGGGCACTTGCTCTGGGGGAAGCCAATCAGCATGTAAGAAGTTCAACCATTCTGAGACTGCTGTCTGGAGATGTCACGTGCAGGCACTTGAAAACCTCAGATGAACTCCCAGCAGATAGCCAGCATCAACTCATAGCTATGTAAGTGAACCATATTAGATGTTATCCCAGTTACACCTTCAGCCAATATTTGGATATTATTCCATAAATGAAGCCAGTCAAGAACTGTTCAGCTGTTCTTTCCCCAAATTCTTGATCCACAAAATAAAATTATCATTTAGAGCCACTAAATTTTGAGGTATTTTTAATCCAGAAATTGAATATTGGAACAGTAATTAAATCATAATTAAAAATTGTCACACATACTGCACACACAAAATACACACACACAAATATATTTCCATAACCTCTACACTAAGATGACTTCCATAGTAAATTCTACTAATATTTTAGAAAGAAAAAATGCAAACATTTCCAGAAACCACAATAAAATGATCAATTTCCACATTATTCCACAATGTTAGCTTAACTTTGTTGTAAAAACCTTATAAAGACATGATATGAAATTAAAAAAAAAAATAGAAGTCAACTTCAATTTTGATCCAGGTTGCAAAAATCCTAATCAATATATTAATTAGATACTAACAATAGACAGATGTTAGATAGATAGATAGATAATATGTCATAAGCCAACAATTTTTTTCTCCAGGAATATAACATTATTTTGATATTTGAAAATGTATTGGAGTAATTTGACATATTATCAGAATAAAGGAGAAAAAAATAATACAATAGATTCAGGAAAAAAATGCAATAAAATTCAGCATCCAGTTGTGATAAACTGTCTTAGCAAACCAATTTTCCTACACATCAGTTGAGAGTGTAATCAGCTATAGCCACTGGGGAAACTATCTTGACATTGTCTGGCAAATTTATACATATCCCTACCCATTGTCCCCAAATTTTTACTCCTGGTTTATACTTTGTATATTTGCACAAAGGCAATAAAATACACGTACGATATTTTCTCTGCTGTACCATTTGAAAGGACCCCAAACTGGAAGCAATCCAAATACTCATCAATATTTGAATGAATAAATAAGTTGTGCTTTGTTCATACAATGAGATGCTACATAGCAGTAAAGTAAACATATGTCAGTAAGAACGTGGATTAATATCACATGCAAAATGTTGAATGAATAAAAGCCAGACACAAAATAATATGCCTCATATGGTACTATTTTTAAGCTTCCCAAAGTGATAAACTAATCTATACTTTTAAAATTCAAGGTACTGTTTTCATATGAGAAGGAGGTAGAAATGATTTACAACTGACATATAGGAAACTTTGCATATGCTGGTAATGAAACATTTCTTGACCTCTGTTTATGGTTCTCACATGTAGTCACTCTAACAAGCTGTAGTAGGCAGAATAAAGCCCTCCACACAAAGATGTTCCTGTCCAGATTCCTGAATCCTGTCAATATGTTAGTTACATGACAAAGAGGAATTAAAGTTTACAGATGCAATTAAGGTTGCTAATCAGCTGACCATGAGATAGAAAGATTATTCTGGATTATGGTAGGGTGGTTTAGGAGATGTAAGCACACAGTGGAAGAAGGAAGCAGAAGATTGAGAACCAGAGAGATGGTAGAATAAGAAAAGTTGGCCCCAAATTACTGGCTTTGAAGATAGAGGAATGGGGCCATGAACCAAGGAAGATGGGTGGTTTCTAGAGGCATTGTCTTCTAGAGAATCCAGGAGGAACAGAACCCTACTGACACTGATTTTAGCATAGTAAGTTCCATTTCTGACTTCTGACATCCAGAATTTGAAATTTAAAAATGGTATCTCCTACCCTTCAACTTTAAGTGCAATTTTAGAAAATTCTCTTATGATTCATTTCATATTTTAAATGAGTTTCATTTGGCTCTATGCTTTCACATTTTCTGGTAGAAAGCTTATTAAAGAAGGAAAGGTGCTTCAAATATCCACTTTCCACAACACCTCAAATACTTTAGTGGTTCAACAAATGCTTTTGGAGCAGAAAAAAAATGAATTCATTAACACTTATATGGCATTTAAAAATATTGCTTTGGTATTTTAATCCTCTATGAAAAACTGCTGGTGGGTAGGATATAATTTGTTTTATTTGGCATTTTGTTTGCTTGTTTGTTAACATATATTTTATACTGAAAATGCTATTTTAAAATATGCATATTTTGAAATAAAATCACCTTTTTCAAATAAGTATTAATCTAAGTTACGTTACTTTTTGCATGCAACTTATTTTTAATTTCAGGAAGACAAATACATTTATTCATAAATGTAGTGTTCGAGATACTAAGATTAATGAAGATAGTGAGAGAAATAGTGGAAATTACTTCAAAATAGAAAACACACACATTTAAAAATAGAAGAAAATAACATTTAGAGAGTTTAACTTGAGTTGGTTATAATTAGAAGTAATTTTCAAAATATTTAATGCTTGGGAGACATAGGTACAGACCAGCTAGAATATAATCAGTCTGTAGCACTGAATCAAGATCTTGGAGGATTTTACTGGTCTTGGTGTTACTATTTTAATTTCTTTATTTGAGGAAATCCAGATTTGACCCAAATATGACCCAAGAGAGGGAACAGAGATAAGACTAGTTGTTATTTATCAACTGGTGTAAACAAATTTCATTCTTTGAATAATGTGTATAGCTGTACCAGTGCATAAGGGATCAATAGCAAAACTAGTTATAATTTTTAGTAGTAAAATCCTGACGTAATGGAGTGCAAAATATTAACTTGTATATATTTTAGAATCACATCATTGCAGGGTTAATTAAATGTTGGAGGTGTACATGTACTGTTAGCCAGCTAGATGTTCTGGGTTTCATCTGCACACTTTTAAATCTGTTAAGTCCAAGCTGCAGTTTGGTACCATCTTATGGCTATTGACAGCTTTGGTATATATATTTATGGGGAAGATTCTGTATTCAATGCCTGACTGGGACTTCTGGGAAAGTGGAAACTCTTCTAAGAATCTTCCTGTCACAGGCCACCCATTTCTTCAGCTCAAAGAATAAAGGGAAGAATCAGCTCAAAGTAGACTCTCATCATAAATACTCATCTTCTATCTTTCAAATACTTGCTTCTCTATCCCAGAACATATTTCCCACATCACTTCTCTCCTCTGAGAATATATAAACTTCAGCCACCTCTTTGAATAATGGTTTCTGAGCAAGAAATGCCAGCCAATCAATAATCATCTCTTACCACCTTTGCTGGATGGAATGCAGACATGCACTGGAGCTACCTTACATCACAGGAATGAGAGTGGCACCCTAGGAGAGTTGAGCAAAAAGAAAAAGAAGACTAGACCTATAATGAATTTAGAGAATGTTTATATCATTCTCTGGCTTAATATATGAGAGAGAACATAACTTGGAAGTTTAATGTCAATTGTGTTTTAAGTAGGTTTATTTACCAGACACTGTACTGAATTCATGGGTGTGGTATATATAGAAGAAGTTACACATTGTGTGTGACAAGTGTTATTATGGAAATAAACTGGCAGATAAGATTCACAGGAATGACGGTGAGGGTGGTGTTTAAGGTTATGGGTGGCAGCAGTCTCAGCAGCGATTGTTCTATCTACAGTGCTTAGGCAATGTCAACTTTCCTTGGAGCAAATCTGAGAAATAAGGACTCTGATACTTCTTTAAAAAAATTATCTTAGTTTTTAAAATATCCCCTTTTAAAATTATTACTTATTTCTAAAGAAACATTTCAACCATTCCATTTGAAAATTTAGCACACATTATTTGTAGTTGAAATAGAATTCTTAGCATATGATTGTTATGTACCACAGTTACAGAAAAATAATCTAAAGAGCAGTGACTTTTCTAATGTATTTTGGTATTTAAGAGCTAAGTAAAATTACAGAGCCAAATATGAATTGAATCAATAAAACACTGATTTATCACCCTGATCCTTTTTAAGAGCTTTTTCTTCTTCTTTTATATTTACTTTAGGCTTTTGTTTCTTAAGTCAAAAGGATCCAGGCAGGATTTCATGTTTTTCCTAAAGTGCAGGCTGCACTCCCTCTCCAGTCTTGCACTTCTCCTGTCTCCCTCTCTGCCCTCATTCATTCTCATGAACACTCCAGGAGAGCCAATAGAAGAATCCCCCTTGAGTCAGTGGCTCCCCGAGGTTCTACACTCTCCCTTTGTTAGGGAAACATTGACTGATACCATTCACCCTAGCCAGGCACAATAATAACTGCTTGCTTTAGTTACCTCACAACAGGAGGTCCTGCCCAATAAGAACACTGACCTGACAAGCTGCTGCCAACAAACTACTGCAAACCAGAAGAATCCGGGAGGAAACAAAAAGAGGGAGGAGACCCCAGACCATATGACCAGCCAACATCCCAGAAACCCTCATTCTGGAATCCATCTTGGCTGAGAGGTGTTCACACCACCTGGAAGGACCCTGAGTCAGACCAAATATGACTGCAAACAAGAAGGTTGGCCAGAGACAACACAGAAACTAACCCCACTACTATAAAATCTGAGACTGCGAGCAGACCACGTGGAAGAGTGGTTCTCCTGGGTCCCTTACCCTGCTGCTCTCCACTTGATCATCCCTTTCAATAAAGTCTTTTGTTTGTCAGTATGTGTGTCTCCTCAGACAATTCATTTCCAAGTGTGAGACAAGAGCCCACACTCGGGCCCTGGAAGAGGTTCCTTTCCCATAGCATATTCAGCCCATTCATTAACAATCTTTCTCCTCCTTCCCTGAGAGGCTGGCCAGGCCAGAGAAAGAGAGACCGAGAGAGAGAGACAGAGGTGGCTGCAAGGAGGTGTAACAGTAAACTGGGAAGTAGACTACTGAGTTCACACCTGGCTTATGGATTTGCATCTCATCAAGGAGCTCCTCCTCCTACAGGTACTTATTAAAAGGAAATATGATGATCCAAAGGTAACCTTTCATTACAACATACACTTAAAAGTATTGCCCAATGTTTTATTACTGATGGGGTGTTCCTGGATTACTTCGAACCCCCTGACCCCACCCCCCATGAAAAAAAATGTGGCATATGTGTGGATGAAAGGCTCTTGGTGCTCCAGCCAGGCATCAGGGCTGTGCCTCTGAGGTGGGAGAGCAAAATTCAGGACAATGCTCCACAAGAGACCTCCCAGCTCCGCATAATATCAAATGGCAAAAATCTCCCAGAGACCTCCATCTCGATGACATGACCCAGCTTCACTCAACGACCAGGAAGCTACAGTGCTGAACACCCTATGCCAAACAACTAGCAAGACAGGAAGACAGCCCCATCCATTAGCAGAGAGGCTGCCTAAAATCATAGTAAGGCCACAGACACCCCAAAACACACCACCAGACATGGACCTGCCCACCAGAAAGAAAAGATCCAGCCTCATCCACCAGAAAACAGACACTAGTCCCCTCCACCAGGAAGCCTACACAACCCCACTGAACCAACCTTGGCCACTGGGGACAGACACCAAAAACAATGAGAACTATAAACCTGCAGCCTGAGAAAAGGAGAACCCAAACACAGGAAGTTAAACAAAATGAAAAGACAGAAAAAAACACAGCATATGAAGGAACAAGGCAAAAACCCACCAGACCTAACAAATGAAGAGGAAATAGGCAGTCTACCTGAAAAAGAATTCAGAATAATGATAGTGAAGATGATCCAAAATCTTGGGAATAGAAGAAAGAAAATATAAGAACATTTAAGAAGGACCTAGAAGAACTAAAGAGCAAACAAACAGTGATGAACAACACAATAAATGAAATTAAAAATACTCTAGAAGGGATAAATAGCAGAATAACTGAGATAGAAGAACGGATAAGTGACCTGGAAGATAAAATAGTGGAAATAACTACTGCAGAGCAGAAAAAAGAAAAAGAATGAAAAGAATTGAGGACAGTTTTGGAGACCTCTGGGACAACATTAAATGCACCAAAATTCAAATTATAAGGGCCCCAGAAGAAGAAGAGAAAAAGAAAGGGACTGTGAAAATATTTGAAGAGATTATAGTTAAAAACTTCCCTAATATGGGAAAGGAAATAGTTAATCAAGACCAGGAAGCACAGAGAGTCCCATACAGGATAAATCCAAGGAAAAACATGCCAACACATATTAATCAACCTATCAAAAATTAAATACAAAGAAAAAAATATTAAGGCAGTAAGGGAAAAACAACAAATAACACACAGGGAATCCCCGTAAGGTTAAAAGTTGATCTTTCAGCAGAAACTCTGCAAGCCAGAAGGGAGTGGCAGGACATATTTAAAGTGATGAAGGAGAAAAACCTACAACCAAGATTACTCTACCCAGCAAGGATCTCATTCAGAATGGAGGGAGAAATTAGAACATTTACAGACAAACAAAAGCTAAGAGAATTCAGCACTACAAAACCAGCTCTACAACAAATGGTAAAGGAACTTCTCTAGGCAGGAAACACAAGAGAAGGAAAAGACCTACAATAATAAACCCAAAATAATTAAGAAAATGGTAATAGGAACATACATATTGATAATTACCTTAAATGTAAATGGATTAAATGCTCCAACCAAAAGACATAGAATGGCTGAATGGTTATGAAAACAAGACTCATGTATATGCTGTCTACAAGAGACCGACTTCAGACCTAGGGACACATAAAGACTGAAAGTGAAGGGATGGAAAAGATATTCCATGCAAATGGAAATCAAAAGAAAGCTGGAGTAACAATTCTCATATCAGACAAAATAGACTTTAAAATAAAGACTATTACAAGAGACAAAGAAAGACACTACATAATGATCAAGGGATCGATCCAAGAAGACGATAAAGCAATTCTAAACATTTATGCACCCAAAATAAGAGCACCTCAACACATAAGGCAAATACGAAGATCCATAAAAGGGGAAATTGACAGTAACACAATCATAGTAGGATACTTTAACACCCCACTTTCACCAATGGACAAATCATCCAAAATGAAAATAAATAAGGAAACACAAGCTTTAAATGATACATTAAACAAGATGGACTTAACTGATATTTATACTATGTTCCATCCAAAAACAACAGATTACACATTCTTCTCAAGTGCTCATGGAACATTCTTCAGGATAGATCGTATCTTGGGTCAAAAATCAAGCCTTGGTAAATTTAAGAAAATTTAAATCATATCAAGTATCTTTTCCGACCACAATGCTATGAGACTAGATATCAATTACAGGAAAAAAATCTGTAAAAAATACAAACACATGGAGGCTAAACAGTACACTACTTAATAACCAAGAGGTCACTGAAGAAATCAAAGAGGAAATCAAAAACTACCTAGAAACAAATGAAAATGAAAACACGATGACCCAAAACCTATGAGATGCAGCAAAAGCAGTTCTAAGAGGGAAGTTTATAGCAATACAATCCTACCTTACGAAACAAGAAACATCTCAATTAAACAACTTAACCTTACACCTAAAGCAATTAGAGAAAGAAAAACAAAAAAAATCCCAATGTTAGCAGAAGGAAAGAAATCATAAAGATCAGATCAGAAATAAATGAAAAATAAATGAAGAAAATGATAGCAAAAATCAATAAAACTAAAAGCTGGCTCTGGGAGAAGATAAACAAAATTGATAAACCATTAACCAGACTCATCAAGAAAAAAGGGACAAGACTTAAATTAATAGAATTAGAAATGAAAAAAGGAGAAGTAACAACTGATACTGCAGAAATACAAAGGATCATGAGAGATTACAAGAAACTCTATGCCAATAAAATGGATAACCTCGAAAAAATGGACAAATCATAGAAATGCAGAACATTCTGAGACTGAACCAGGAAGAAATAGAAAATATGAACAGACCAATTCCAAGCCCTAAAGTTGAAACTGTGATTAAAAATCTTCCAACAAACAAAAGTCCGGACCAGATGGCTTCACAGGCGAATTCTATCAAACATTTAGAAAAGAGATAACACCTCTCCTTCTCAAACTCTTCCAAAATACAGCAGAGGGAGGAACACTCTGAAACCCATTCTACGAGGCCATCATCACTCTGATAACAAAACCAGACAAAGATGTCACAAAGAAAGACAACTACAGGCTCATATCACTGATGAATATAGATGCAAAAATCCTCAACAAAATAATAGCAAACAGCATATTAAAAGGATCATACACCATGATTAAGTGGGTTTTATCCCAGGAATGTAAAGATTCTTCAATATAAGCAAAATAATCAATGTGATACACCTTATTAACAAATTGAAGGAGAACAAACATATGATCATCTCAATAGATGCAGAGAAAGCTTTCAACAAAATTCAACACTGATTTATGATTAAAAAAAACCTGCAGAAAGTAGGAATAGAGGGAACTTTCCTCAACAAAATAAAGGCCATATATGACAAACTCAAAGCCAACTTCATCCTCAGTGGTGAAAAACTGAAACCATTTCCACTAAGATCAGGAACAAGACAAGGTTGCATATTCTCACTACTATTATTTAACATAGTTTTGGAAGTTTTAGCCACAGCAATCAAAGAAGAAAAAGAAATAAAAGGAATCTCTATCGGAAAAGAAGTGAAGCTGTCAATGTTTGCAGCTGACATGATACTATACATAGAGAGTCCTAAAGATGCTACCAGAAAATTACTAGAGCTAATCAATGAATTTGGTAAAGCAGGATACAAAATTAATGCACAGATATCTCTTGCATTCCTATACACTAATGATGAGAAATCTAAAAGTGAAATTAAGAAAACACTCCCATTTACCATTGCAACAAAAAGAATAAAATATCAAGGAATAAGACAAGAAGAAAAAAGACCTGTATGCAGAAAATTATTAGACACTGATGAAAGAAATTAAAGATGATACAAATAGATGGAGACATATACCATGTTCTTGGATTGGAAGAATCAACATTGTGAAAATGACTCTACTACCCAAAGCAATCTATAGATTCAATGCAATCCCTATCAAACTACCACTGGCATGTTTCACAGAACTAGAACAAAAAATTTCAGAATCTGTATGGAAAAACAAAAGACCCCGAATAGCCAAAGCAATCTTGAGAAAGAAAAACGGAGCTGGAGGAATCAGGCTCCCTGACTTCAGACTATACTACAAAGCTACAGTAATCAAGACAGTATGGTACTGGCACAAAAACAGAAATATAGATCAATGGAACAGGATAGAAAGCCCAGAGATAAACCCACACACATATGGTCACCTCATTTTTGATAGAGGAGGCAAGAATATACAGTGGAGAAAAGACAGCCTCTTCAATAAATGGTGCTGGGAAAACTGGACAGGTACATGTAAAGGTATGAAATTAGAACACTCCCTAACACCATATGCAAAAATAAACTCAAAATGGATTAAAGACCTAAATGTAAGGCCAGACCCTATATCACTCTTAGAGGAAAATATAGGCCAAACACTCTATGACATAAATCACAGCAAGATCCTTTTTGACCCACCTCCTAGAGAAATGGAAATAAAAACAAAAATAGCAAATGGGACCTGATGAAACTTAAACACTTTTGCATAGCAAAGGAAGCCATAACCAAGATGAAAAGACAACCCTCAGAATGGAAGAAAATATTTGCAAATGAAGGAACTGACAAAGGATTTATCTCCAAAATATACAAGCAGCTCATGCAACTCAATATTAAAAAAGCAAACAACCCAATTAAAAAAAGAGCAGAAGACCTAAATAGACATTTCTCGAAAGAAGACATGCAGATTGCCATCAAACACATGAAAGGATGCTCAAAATTACTAATCATTAGAGAAATGCAAATGAAAACTACAATGAGATATCATCTCACACACGTCAGAATGGCCATCATCAAAAAATCTACAAACAATAAATGCTGGAGAGGGTGTGGAGAAAAGGGAACCCCCTTACACTGTAGCTGAGAATGTAAATTGATACAGCCACTAAGGAGAACAGTATGGAGGTTCCTTAAAAAACTAAAATTTGAACTACCATACGACCCAGCAATCCCACTACAGGGCATATACCCTGAGAAAACCATAATTCAAAAAGCGTCTTGTAACAAAATGTTCATTGCAGCACTATTTACAATAGCCAGGACATGGAGGCAACCTAAGTGTCCATCAACAGATGAATGGATAAAGAAGATGTGGCACATATATACAATGGAATATTACTCATTCATAAAAAGAAACAAAATTGAGTTATTTGTAGTGTGGTGGATGGACCTAGAGTCTGTCATGCAGAGTGAAGTAAGTCAGAAAGAGAAAAACAAACACCCTGTGCTAACACATATATATGGAATCTAAAAAAAAAAAAAAAAAAAAAGGTCATGAAGAACCCAGGGGCAAGACTGGAATAAAGACACAGATCTACTAGAGAATGGACTTGAGGATATGGGGAGGGTGAAGGGTAAGCTGTGGCAAAGTGAGAGAGTCACATGGACATATATTCACTACCAAACGTAAACTAGATACCTAGTGGGAAGCAAACACATAGCACAGGGAGATCAGGTCTGTGCTTTGTAACCAGCTAGAAGGGTGGGATAGGGAGTGTAGGAGAGAGGGAGATGCAAAAGGGAAGAGATATGGGAACATATGTATATGTATAACTGATTCACTGTGTTATAAAGCAGAAACTAACACACCATTGTAAAGCAAATATACTCCAATAAAGATGTTTAAAAAAAAAAAGAAAAAACAATCTTAGAGGAGTCCCCACCCACTGGTACAGCTGCCTTGAGTTCCTCCCATGGTTGCCATGTGGAAGCCAGCACTCACAACTTGACTCTTATGGAGAAGACTGATGTCCCTTCATTTCTAGCTACTGGCTTGTCCTACAGTTTCAGCTCTCTGGTGGGTCCAAGAAAGATGTTTATTTTATAAATAATCTGACTTGATATATCATTAGGCTGGAAACGTTTGGTTTTCAGCCTACTGCACCCTAGGCGGCAGTTGGATGTTTATTTAAATCATTGTTAAAGTGTTTTTGATTACATTCTTCCAACTTATTCTTAGCTAGACTGAAGTATCTTAGATATATTCACAAGTTTTGTTTCTATTTTTACCTCCAAAATTTTTACAAGCTCGATTTCTTTCTTATATTTTTAGAAAAAAGACAATTTGTCTTAATCATTAATTTTACATTACCATGAAAAGCTAACCTGTCACTGCCCTAATTTACCAATTTTTTGCCATTTATTTAACATGTGTAGCAATAAACTTAGTATTTGTGCATTCATGTAACAAGCCTAGAATGTTAATATGCTTACTCAATTACAGACTTCACTTTCATGTACATCCATTCTATATGAATAAAGTTGTTTTACTTTTCCAGTTTCTGAATAATAGTTGAATACTTCAGTACCATGAAGCCTTATTTTAAAAATCAAGACCACTTGGCTGGAGCCCTATCTTCATGCCTACCCAATATTAACTACTTTTCCTAGATATGGTTCCCCATAACCAATTAGTATTCTATTTGGGTAAATCATCTCCCTTAATTTAAGCATTGTTTCATAATATACACAAATTTTGACATGTCTAACCCAACATACATGATTCTTCTGATCACGTATGATTTCAGAGCTTGAAATTGTGGTTCACTGAAAAATAAATTGTATATACGTGATTCCTCTGATATTGGTCTTGGCTCAGAGAATGTCCTCATTTCCACATACATTTTAATACTGAAATTTGTTTTGCCACTTAACACAGAAGCCCACCTAAAATCTCCATTTAGTTTTACTTCCTAGGGTTGTTTCAAAATAGTATTGGATCATACCTATGACACATATTTTAGGTGCAGATTTTATGAAGATGCTAATAAGAGCTCTCTGTAGTCAGGACTGGGCTTTATACTTCCATATATCTTCAGGCCTTGATGTAGAAACTGACAAATTAAAAATCAAAAATATTATTTGCTGAGTAAAATATTATATGTTCTAATAAGTTAATTATTTATGATAATGTCAAACTAAAAATGATAATTTTCTTGATCTAAAGACCTTTTTATCCCTACATTTATGACCTCAAATTTTGTCCTAGTCTTGGGTAATAAGGGAGAATGACGTTGTTTCTTTCTAAAATTTAGGACTCTGGTTGAGCCTTATGTTTTATTATTTCCTACAACCAAGGAACATCTATTTCAATAATATTTCCTTAAAAATTTACTAGTTTTTCTTTTTTCTATGAAAACATTTAAAAAAACGTTTGTTTAATAACAAACGACTAATATTGCAAAGTATCTCCACTTATTCTCTCACATCTTGAATTACACTTCTTAAATTAATGATTTCATGTGCTGATAAATTAATTTCATACCCAAACCATCTACTTTTTCCTTAACTACCTAAATTTTATTTTTCTTTCTACTATTTACTTCCTCAAAAACAGACCACTCATATTCTTATTAATTCTTATATATATACAGATATATATAGATATAGATAGATATATCTATCTCCAATAAAATGTTTGTGACTAGATCACAATATCCATGGAAAAGAAGCCTATTTTTTTCTGCAGTGGTTTGAAAACATAGTTTACTCTCACTATCAAGTGAAAAGCATTGGTAAATGAAAAAAATAAATAAATAAAGGAAGACTTTAGTTTAGTTAAGTCATTTAAAGAAGGATTTCCCCAGGGGGAAGGCTAAATCCTACAAGAGAGAGCAAATATTTATGAAGGTGAAATGATCATAAAAGCCAGGATAAAGTAGATATAAAAGATAAAGAAATGTACTAAGACTAATTGTTCTTAAAATAGCCCTTAGAAAATGGGGGAGACACTTCAGTTATTATTAGATCACAGTGATGAGGAAGAGAAAAATGACAGGACAGAAAAAGGTCATAGAAAAAGGACTGGAAGAATCCTCCAAGGAGGCCAGTATGCTGGGAACTTTTGAGATGTGACCTTTTAAAGCTGTGGAACGAGTACATTCTAACAACAGTTGAGGAGCCACTCTATAAAGATGAAAACAGCTGTTCTAGGATGTACATGATGCTGAATGGATTTGAGATACAAATATTAGAAAGGCTACTATAAAATACTCCAAAAAGTTTCTGAAGAGTTTGAAGATGACATAGATATTATAGATGGGGGACTATGTTTCTTGAGAGAATATATCTCAGAATTTATGTAATTGAGACTCTAATTAAAAATAAAACAAAGAAGAAATAAAGGGAAATCATGAAAAGGCAATTAAATAGGGAAATGATTGGATTAGATGCTTATTTGATGGGAAATATAATCCACATGGAATCATCCAACTCAGAATAGAGATATGCAATATTTTTTATAAAATTTTAGAGACACTGAATGTATTCATTTGTTAGCTCTTATTATAAGAAAACCAATAAGATAAAGTCAAGAGATTATGTTAAGGAGGCAAATGTTTGGGTCAGAAAGCAAACAAAAATTAAAAGAAAAAAATGTACTTAACTCTAGCAAACACATTAACTGATATGTTATAGATGGAAAGTGAATTTAGCTTAATAAAGTTGATTAAGCTGTTTCAGCTTTAACAGCTTTAAACTCTGTCTAAGTGAAAAAGAGTGATACAAGTAAAAGAACACTAGAGTCTTACCTTACTATGGATGTAAAGTAATGATAGAAATTTTATTCCAGGCCTAGAAATTCAAAATCTGGGAAAGAAAATGCCTTCAGGAGCATTTGGTAGAGCAATTGGTCCTAACTGAGGATAAATAG
Organism: Aethalodelphis obliquidens; assembly: GCF_003676395.1. Classification (NCBI taxonomy): domain Eukaryota; kingdom Metazoa; phylum Chordata; class Mammalia; order Artiodactyla; family Delphinidae; genus Aethalodelphis; species Aethalodelphis obliquidens. The sequence continues at coordinate 7,439,143 of NW_020838004.1, read as the reverse complement.
ACTTCAAATACAGTAACTGTAACTGCAGTTTCCTTGAAACTAAGGTGGGACTTCAGATGCAAGGAAAATTTTTCCTAGAGACAATTTCCACAGGTTTAAGTAATTCCATAGCCAAAAGCAAAATTGCAAAGCAAAAGCTAGTGTGGTATAAAAATTTTAAATATTCAAACAAAAAATGTATGACAGGACTTCTCTGGTGGTACAGTGGTTAAGACTCCAAGCTCCCAATGCAGGGGGACCAGGTTCAATCCCTGGTCAGGGAACTAGATCCCACATGCATGCCAAAACTAAGAGTTCGCATGCTGCAATTAAGGAGCCTGCCTGCTGCAACTAAGACCCGGCACAACCAAATAAATAAATAAAATATTAAAAAAAAATGTATGACACTGGATAAGAGTCCATACTCAAAATATGACTGGAGTGTCAAAAATATAGGCTTCAAAGGGAAATTAAAATTAAGAAATTTTGTTACAATGAATGGGAAAGAAGGGCACTTCAAATGAGATATGGTGACAGGCTAGGATTATTTTCTAGTTAGAAGAGAAAACCTGTATTTAAGTTATAGTCACTCATTGAGACAAGAGACAATTATTCTAAATACCCCCTTTCCCAATTTGGGGAAACCATGACAATACTGACCTCTTTGTGGGGGTCATTTCAACCAATTTTACTTAAGTTCAAATGTAATAAAACCTGGACAATTAACATTGACTTAATTGGTGAGACTAAACAAGAATGATTTCTCCACCCAACCTCATTCTTTTAGAAATCTTTGAGTTCCTCCTATATTCTTTGGTAACAGTAAGTACTGACTTCTGATAACTATACTTTTCACTAGCGGAAGGCTTTAGGGACTAGGGATTACCTTTTAATTAATTTGTTAAATATAGGCCTAGTGGTATGGGCCTCTGGTGAGTTTCATGAAGTTTTTGAATCTTTAAAAGTAAAGCATATCAGACTTTCTAGACATAGATTCAGTGCTCTCACGAAAGATAGAACCACTTGCTAGGAAAACTGGACAGGTACGTGTAGAAGTATGAAATTAGAACACTCCCTAACACCATACACAAAAAATGAACTCAAACTGGATTAAAGACCTAAATGTAAGGCCAGACACTATCAAACTCTTAGAGGAAAACATAGGCAGAACACTCTATGACATAAATCACAGCAAGATCCTTTTTCACCCACCTCCTAGAGAAATGGAAATAAAAACAAAAATAAACAAATGGGACCTAATGAAACTTCAAAGCCTTTGCACAGCAAAGGAAGCCATAAACAAGACCAAAAGACAACCCTCAGAATGGGAGAAAATATTTGTAAATGAAGCAACCTACAAAGGATTAATCTCTAAAATTTACAAGCAGCTCATGCAGCTCAATAACAGAAAAACAAACAACCCAATCAAAAAATAGGCAGAAGACCTAAACAGACATTTCTCCAAAGAAGGCATACAGATTGCCAACAAACACATGAAAGAATGCTCAACATCATTAATCATTAGAGAAATGCAAATCAGAACTACAATGAGATATCATCTCACACCAGTCAGAACGGCCATCATCAAAAAATCTAGGAACAATAAATGCTGGAGAGGGTGTGGAGAAAAGGGAACCCTCTTGCACTCTTGGTGGGAATGTAAATTGATACATCCACTATAGAGAACAGTATGGAGGTTCCTTAAAAAAACTACAAATAGAACTACCATATGACACAGCAATCCCACTACTGGGCATATACCCTGAGAAAACCATAATTCAAAAAGAGTCATGTACCAAAATGTTCATTGCAGCTCTGTTTACAATAGCCAGGACATGTAAGCAACCTAAGTGTCCATCAACAGATGAATGGATAAAGAAGATGTGGCACATATATAAAATGGAATATTACTCAGCCATAAAAAGAAACAAAATTGAGTTATTTGTAGTGAGGTGGGTGGGTCTGGGGTCTGTCATACAGAGTGAAGTAAGTCAGAAGGAGAAAAACAAATACCAAATGCTAACACATATATATGGAATCTAAGAAAAAAAAATGTCATGAAGAGCCTAGTGGTAGGACAGGAATAAAGACACAGACCTACTAGAGCATGGATTGAGGATATGGGGAGGGGGAAGGGTAAGCTGGGACAAAGTGAGAGGGTGGCATGGACATATATGCACTACCAAACGTAAGGTGGATAGCTAGTAGGAACCAGCCACGTGGCACAGGGAGATCAGCTAGGTGGTTTGTGACCACCTAGAGGGGTGTGATAGGGAGGGTGGGAGGGAGGGAGACGTAAAAGGAAAGAGATATGGGAACATATGTATAACTTATTCACTTTGTTGTAAAGCAGAAACTAACACACCATTGTAAAGCAATTATACTCTAATAAAGATGTTAAGAAAAATAAAAATAAAAAGATAGCACCACTGTTAAACATACTTTTAGTCTTCCCAGGCATTAATATACTCTGTCACTGAGAATAAGCAGTAAGAAATGGGAAGGACATAAAGAAGCTTTTATTAAATGAAAGCAGGATAATTTTATTTGGTACTTCAATTTATTTGTATTCTTTTTGAATTTTAATGTCTCCCCAAGAAATTAATAATGGGTAAAATTTATAATCACTTAGGGAGTATCTCTATATTAATTTTACTGAAGTACCTTAATGTTGCTATTTAATTTCGTTACAAAATCTCTACTAAGTTGTTTTGTACAATGTAGCAGGATATAATTTGGGATTGAATATAGAATAAGAAATAGGTTTTCATACGAAGGTAAGTGTGAAAATTAATTTAATTAATGGTTATTATTATGTTCTAATTCAGAGTCAGTATTGATGGAAAGATATGGGCACATGTCAGAGATATTTGGGAGATAAAATCAATAGAACTTGGAGTTGGATTGGATATAGACCATGAGGAAGAAGGTATCAAGGATGTTCTTAGGTTTCTGATTTAAGAAATTGGATGGATGTGAGTGCCCTGGAAAAGAATGTGATTTTGGACAAAAGTCTTAATTTGAGTTCTGTTTATGTAAGTTTAACTGAGATCTCCACAGTGTTCAACAGAAAGGTGAATATGACATTGGGTGTTCAGGGGCAGTTCTGGGATGGAGATATTAAACTAAAAGTTTTGCAATCCAATAAAAGAATAAGCTTAAGAAGTAAAAAACAAAAACAAAACACAACTTAGAAGCAAGAAGGAAAAAATTTAAAACTGAGAGAAGTTAACTTTTCACTATTGAGAATGATGTTAGCTGTGGGTTTGTCGTATATGGCCTTTACTATGTGGCGGTAAGTTACCCCTATTCCCACTTTCTGGGGAGCTTTTATAAATGGGTATTGAATTTTCTCAAAAGCTTTTTCCACATCAATTGAGATGATCATATGGATTTTATTCTTCAGTTTTTTTTTTTTTTTTTTTTATTTTTTTTAGTATAATTGTTTCTTTATTTCGTTTTCTTTGTTTCTT